>NW_013764297.1:0-1572 GCF_000517525.1 Limulus polyphemus
CAAACAGTGTCTATGTGACAGGAAAGCTGGACGGCCAAAGGTGCAACTTTGTCATAGACTCTGCGTCTCTGCAAACCCTTGTGAGCATCAAGGTGTTAGATCACGAAGGAGTACCAGAAGCCATACAGAAGCTTTCTGGTGTGACAGGGCATTCTGCAAGGTTGTGGGGACCAGTGTGGGTAACTATTAAGCTCATGGGCATAAAGGACAGAGACAAAGTATACTTGGCTGACATTGAATATGTATGCATATTAGGGCTCGACTACTTACTACTGAGGAAGTTTGTAATTAATTTTGATAAAATGACGTTTGGGAACAACAAAGGCCAAGTTCTAGTAAGTGTTAAAAGAGAGGTTGAACTAATTAGATGTCATCAAGCTGAAGTCAAAGTGAGTGAAGGAGTTGATGATGGTGAAATGGAACCAGGTATAGATATTAAATCAGAGGAGGAGAAAGACCAAGATTTGAAGCCAATAATTGATTTTCTAAAAGCAAGTGTTTTGCGCCCTGCTTGGGAGAAGGTGTCTAATCTAAGCCCTGTGACAAAGAACTATTGGGCACAATGGGACCAGTTGAAGGTTGAAGATGGTGTTCTTGTCCAGAGATGGGAAACTGCAGATGGGAAAGTGACGACCTGGCAAACGGTTATACCGAGAAAGTTATGGGAAGTTGTGCTGTGTCAATCCCATGATAGGACATCTCAGATTTAAGAAGACATTGAGTCACCTACGATAGAGATTTTACTGGATAGGTTTGAGGCAAGATGTGGAAGAATGGTGCAGAACATGCAGTACATGTTGTGCTAAAAGGGGAACCAAGCATAAGGGACGCCCACCTTATGAAGAGAATGTGTCAGAGATCAAACTTGAAAATGTCTGCTGATTCCATGAAGCTATGTTATGATAAGAGATCTACTGAAGTCAGCTTTGTACCAGGAGACAAGGTATGGTTGTATAATCCCAGGAAGACCAAAGGGAAGTCTCCTAAGTTGTCTTCTCCATGGGAAGGCCCATATGACATAGTGGATCGTCTCTCAGACGTGACTTTCTGGATAAAATGTGGTCGGCGAGGTAAGCCAAAGTGGCATATGCCAACAGGCTTTGGCGTTATCAAGGTCCAGGACATTTCAGTTGGGACGAAGTGAACAATGGAACAAATGATGCTGCTGAAGACATGTCACCTGAAAAAGGCACCGTCGAAGAAGAAACTCTACTCAGTTTTGAGAAGGAAAACGGTGAAGCTTTTGATGAAGTTACTACCACTGATGTGACTGTTATTGACGATAGGACTTTTCCTGATGAAGCAGATGAACCTCATATGAAGCAGAAACCAACGAGACAGAGACCAGTACGGAAGAAGATACGTCCCATAAAATTAAGAGACTTTGTTGAATTGTAATTTTGTGTTTGTAATTCTGTACATTTTAATGAAGTTATTGTTATTGGTTTATTGTATGCAGTTATTGTTTGGGACGAACAATACTAAGGAGGGGCAGTGTTGCGTCAGCGAAGTCACGTGACTAGTGTCCCGCCACGTTTTCTAGTAAATATCCTGTTCCTTCGTGAAATGCCC
>NW_013764298.1:0-862 GCF_000517525.1 Limulus polyphemus
TGTTGCACTGCTAAATTAGGGACGGCTAGAGCAGATAGCCCTCGTGTAGCTTTGCGCGAAATTTAAACAAACCAACAAACTTTTACTTCACTCATTAAGCCCAGAGGCTAGTTCTCATTCAAATTTATGTGGTCTCCACAATTTCTATTGCATGGGGTGAGGAGAAACAAAAGTTTCTGGACATTCGGGGTGTCTTTCAGCCCCTAAAGACTCTTTTCAAGCTTGAAAAATATTAAACCCAAATTCATGCCACGAATTTGTGTGTATATCTCCTTGTATTAATATATATATTTTTTTAATTTTGTATTTGTGCAAGTATGTGCAGTTTCCATATAACACATTGGCCAAGAAGGTCGTTTAAGTTCTTTTTGGTTTAGCTATCTATTGTTTTGTGTCTTCCACCTAGAGTGCCACTTTTTATCTTCCCTAGGTAAAAATAGCTACAAGGTCACCTGTAGTATGTGAAGTTAGATAGTTACCTTTTTCTTTGGCAGTCAAGTGACCTCTTGAGGTAATGACATTCCGTGTGTTTCATTGGTAATAACCAGTAACCTGGGTAGCACTAATAACTCTGAGTAAGTCTGATGTTAAGGACTTAAGTAAGTAAAGTGAAATTTAGGTAGTCTGGAACTTTATTTGAACGAAATTAATCTTGTATATGATCTTACACGAATTAATCGATCTACTGCATCTTGGTACAGCTTCAAACCTAACTCTCTAGTAAAGGTGGCTGTCCATTGTGAAAAGTAAAATATATTTTCACTGTGTTTGTTTGAATAGAGATTTTTTTATTGTGATTGTAAATTTGTGTTCAGTCTCTCTCAATACAAGAACAGCCAAAGAAACAAGAAGAATGATAAAA
>NW_013764299.1:0-863 GCF_000517525.1 Limulus polyphemus
TGGTCCATTGGATACATAAATGATGCTGTCCTCGGTGGCATAAATACAACTTTAATGTTCGGATACAACTGTTCTAAATCAAAATCGTGGGCACTAGCATTATCTAATACGAGAAGAAACTTGAAAGTAAGATTATTTTCCTCACATTACTTTTCCATATCTGGCAAAAAATGACCCACCAACCACTCACGGAGAATCTGCCTCGTTACCCAGGCCTTCCGATGGGGTTTCCATATCACAAGAAGCCGGGATTTCACAATATTTTACTGTGATCGTAGATTTTCACTTCTGTACACAAACAATGGCTTTAATTTCTTCCCACCATTAATACTTACGAACATATTGTTATTGTTATGTTATATCAAGAGGAGTTAGCCGATCCTCTGAGGCTTTGAAACCGGGTGCAGTCTACTCGTTGACTATAATGAATGTCCTAAAAGGCATGCGTTTCCAATAGGGCCCGGTTTCAGCAACATTAAACACCTGTCTAGGATCATATCCGGAAACATTTTTGCAGCAACTACGTCAACACTGGCTGATCTCCCTGAATTTTTATAAAAACTATACAGTATTTGGAATCTGCAAAAACCACCCACGGGTATCTTACAATGTTTTATTTTTTTTTCTAGATGTTTCTTCTTCTTCTAACTCCGTTTTCAAGTCATCATACAAGTTTAGCGCTTTCTTCTGAATGAGAGCTAAGTTGATTGGCATGATTTTATTGTGAAGATCCTCAATTCATAACGCTAGCAGTAGTTCCATTTTTGTATGATAAAAATGTTTTGTAGTATAATTTTAACCTTCTAATGTTGCTTAGCCTTATTTTCTATTTCGTCAGGATTCTTCACTATCGTACTGTTGCG
>NW_013764300.1:0-862 GCF_000517525.1 Limulus polyphemus
ATAGCGTCTGTAACTTTATGTCAGTTCATATTAAACATTCAGTACTTTGTTGGTGCTCCTCGTACTCTAATAACCTCTGCAAGGCGACGTGGCATGCTGTCGATGAGGTTATTGATGTAATCCACCGTGATTATATCCCACCTTTTCACTAAAAGACACTGCAACTCAGCTACAGTTTCTTGTTTAGGGTCTTGGCTAGAATTTTCCGGCTCAGTTCTGCCCAACAGTTCTCATGGGATTACAGTCTGGAGAATTTGCTGGCCATGGCAATCCTGTAACGTCCTCCTGGTCGAGATAATTCTGTATAATACGTGCACTGTGGGCAGTGGCATTTTCATCCTAGAACACAAAGTTATTGCCAAACCTTGCCATTGCCAAAATATCATTTCTATGTGATGGCTGTAGAAGGTGCCATTGATGTTTACCTGGAGGATATGAAGAGCAGTTTTTCCACCATGATGAATAGCTGCTCAAACACGTACTGCACCACTTCCTGTGAGTTCCCTGTGGGAAAAACAATCTTCCTTCATCTGTTCTCCAGGCAAATGACAATCACAAACCCTACCATCAGCTTTAACAAGCTGGAAAGAGGACTCATCTGAAAAGATAACATGTCGTTAGTGTCCTAACTGTAAGTTAGCATGGTGTCTTGCCCAAGTAACACGGTGACGGCGGTGAATTCTAGTTATTATCGGTCTGCAAATAGCCCTTCTTGCAAAATAACCTTGTTCTGTCAGTCTCCTATTCACTGTTCTTCTGGAAACTCTGGAATGAATGTGTTTATGCCATTCCTGTCGTAAAGTGTTGAACGACTTCCTTTGACCTTAACGTGTTAACCTGATCAAAACACGGTAATCTCAAG
>NW_013764301.1:0-1210 GCF_000517525.1 Limulus polyphemus
GTGGTATCTCATACACTCTACCACCTGAACTAATGTGACGTGGTATCTCATACACTCTACCACCTGAACTAATGTGACGTGGTATCTCATACACTCTACCACCTGAACTAATGTGACGTGGTATCTCATACACTTTACCACCTGAACTAATGTGACGTGGTATCTCATACACTCTACCACCTGAACTAATGTGACGTGGTATATCATACACTTTACCATCTGAACTAATGTGACGTGGTATCTCATACACTCTACCACCTGAACTAATGTGACGTGGTATCTCATACATTTTACCACCTGAACTAATGTGTTAGTTCCTCATAAACTTCCTGTAAAGTGCTTTTCAACAAGTCAACTTACTTCACTATTATGGCTGTAGTGAAAGAAACCATAAAGTACATGGTTGACCAACATGTAATCCCACACAACACCTTGGAGATATCTATACATAAAACAACTTTAATCCACCACGCGATGACAGATAGGAATTAATTCTCTATAGCTCCTCAGATGCTTGCAAAAAGAATACATCAGAGATGCAGAAGCTATCAAAGTATATCCCAAAAATGTATACTCCACAGATACAGGAGCTATCAAACTACACCACATAGATACAGAAGCTATCAAAGCTACACAGTTACAAAAGCTATCAAAGTATAATCCACAGATACAGAAGCTATCAAAGCTACACAGTTACAGAAGCTATCAAAGCTATACAGTTACAGAAGCTATGAAAGTATATTCCACAGATACAGAAGCTATCAAAGCTATACAGTTACAGAAGCTATGAAAGTATATTCCACAGATACAGAAGCTATCAAAGCTACACAGTTACAGAAGCTATGAAAGTATATTCCACAGATACAGAAGCTATCAAAGTATATTCCACAGATACAGAAGCTATCAAAGTATATTCCACAGATACAGAAGCTATCAAAGTATATTCCACAGATACAGAAGCTATAAATGTATACTCCACAGAAGGGGGTGCGTGTCTGTTTCCTTCTTTTTTTTTGGCCAAAAACAACAATATCAAACATGTTAACAACTATGTTCAGTGTATAAGTACTGCTGCTAAACCATGATTAACGACATGTATATTGTTCGTGAAGTTGATTTATTAACTATGTTTAGTGTATAAATACTGCTGCTAGACCATGATTAATGGCATGTATATTGTTAGTGAAGTTGATTTATTAAGTATGTTCAG
>NW_013764302.1:0-862 GCF_000517525.1 Limulus polyphemus
ATCTCATGGAAATGCCGATGGACTGAGCCGAAGACCTTGCAAAAATGACTGCAGACATTGCTGCAAAAGAGAGGTTGAACTAACCAGGTGCCATCAAGCTGAAGTCAAAGTGACTGAAGAAGTTGATGATAGTGAAGTAGAACCAAGTATAGATATCAAAGCAGAACAGGAGAAAGACCAGGATTTGAATCCAATAATTGATTTTCTACAAGCAAGTGTTTTGCACCCTGCTTGGGAGAAGGTGTCTAGCTTAAGCCCTGTGACAAAGAACTATTGGGCACAATGGGACCAGTTGAAGCTCGAAGATGGTATTCTTCTCTGGAAATGGGAAAGTGATGACCTGGCAAACAGTTATACTGAGAAAGTTACGGGAAGTTGTGCTGCATCAATTTCATGATAGTTTAACAGGAGGACATCTCAGAGTTAAGAAGACATTGAGTCACCTACGACAGAGATTTTACTGGATAGGTATGAGGCAAGATGTGGAAGAATGGTTCAGGACATGCAGTACATGTTGTGCTAAAAGGGGACCCAAGCATAAGGGACATGCTCCAATGAAGTTAATATCAAGTTGGTGCACCAATGGAAAGAGTAGCCATTGACATTGCTGGTCCTTTGCCCCAAACTCGTGCTGGAAACAGGTAAATTTGTGTGGTGATGGATTATTTCACCAAGTGGCCTGAAGCATATGCAATACCAAATCAGGAAGCTACAACTGTAGCTTTTGGCTATTAGTGATTTCTTCTTCAGATGTAGTATGCCGTTTGAACTGAATTCAGATCAAGGCCGTAACCTTGAATCAGCTGTGTTCCAAGAATGCTGCAAGTTGTTTGGCATATGAAAGACCAGAACAATGCCACTT
>NW_013764303.1:0-862 GCF_000517525.1 Limulus polyphemus
AGTGTGACTAAACGTCACAGGCAGTCTATTCACTGCACAGATCAAGATATAGTCGAATGTTGATGTGCACTTTATGGTTTCATTATGGAAGTAAATAATATAAACATGTTGATGTGCCCTTTATGGTTTCATTATGGAAGTAATTAATATAAACATATTGGTGTGCCCTTTATGGTTTCATTATGTAAGTAATTAATATAAACATATTGGTGTGCCCTTTATGGTTTCATTATGGAAGTAATAAATATAAACATGTTGGTGTGCCCTTTATGGTTTCATTATGTAAGTAATTAATATAAACATATTGGTGTGCCCTTTATGGTTTCATTATGGAAGTAATAAATATAAACATGTTGATGTGCCCTTTATGGTTTCATTATGTAAGTAATTAATATAAACATGTTGGTGTGCCCTTTATGGTTTCATTATGTAAGTAATTAATATAAACATGTTGGTGTGCCCTTTATGGTTTCATTGTGTAAGTAATTAATATAAACATGTTGGTGTGGCCTTTATGGTTTCATTATGTAAGTAATTAATATAAACATGTTGATGTGCCCTTTATGGTTTCATTGTGTAAGTGATTAATATAAACATGTTGGTGTGCCCTTTATGGTTTCATTATGTAAGTAATTAATATAAACATGTTGATGTGCACTTTGTGGTTTCATTATGGAAGTAATGAATATAAACATGTTGATGTGCCCTTTATGGTTTCATTATAGAAGTAATTAATATAAACATGTTGGTGTGCCCTTTATTGTTTCATTATGTAAGTAAATAATATAAACATGTTGATGTGCCCTTTATGGTTTCATTATGGAAGTAATTAATATAAACATGTTGATGTGCACTTTGTGGT
>NW_013764304.1:0-1086 GCF_000517525.1 Limulus polyphemus
TATATATATATATATATATATATATATATATATATATTCCAATTATATAATTATATTTTTGCTAACGATAAGATACAGTCAAACATAGCTTTAAAGATTACTAAATAATGTAAAACGCCCCACCCCTCATGATCACTGTGAACTTATTTATAATTTATGACGTCATGCAATAGCTTCTTAAATGTGCTCTCCCCTCCATTTTACAATCTAGATCGGCGCCCATGCGTGTCACGCGTGTGTTTACACAATCTCCTTCAGTACACTAAGTTATGCGATATACTATATGTAACGAATATTAAAATCCGTGCAATGTTCGGCTCCTTTAGAAGCCAACTCCATTCAAAGGCAAACATTAATGAAAATTCTAGTAATATATAAAACACGTAAAACTGATATCGAACAACTTGCCTTACAAGGGCAGCGCATCAACAAAGCTACGCCGTATTCTGCATTCTTCAAGACTGAAAACCCACAATTACTATAAAATACATCGTCAAACAATATGAAAACTATATTCTACATTTTAGAAACGGTTTCACGCTTGCAGTTCCATCGTTTGGAAAAGTATGTACACAGTTTAAACTCTACAGCAAAACTGTCTTCACACATCAAGTAGACGTACTATGTGTTATCTCGTCCACGGAACTTGACTTTTGTAAGTCTATAAATATACACCTACCTATATCATACACTGTGTAATATTGATCGTGGTCACCTTTATCTACAAGACTAGGTCTGACGTGCACGATCTAGGGGGGGGGGGGGAGAAGGGTATTTGATGATTACTTCTTTGCCCCTCTCTCCAACATATGTATATTTCATAAGACCTTGGAGCACTCTGGGCAGGGTCTTACTCCACCCTTAACGACCTACTTAATGTAAAACTTTCCTTGTTCAATCCATAACGGCTTATGTAACAATATGTGCATAAAACCATGACGTGCACCGAACTAAAAATAAATCCATATAAAGTTTTTGACGACTTGTCCGTTGGAAACAAGGGATATCCGTACATCACCCGCCTTATGTTTAATAATGCTTGGAGACGGCTTGAATGGGCAATGAAGAAAAACTTTAATATAAGTT
>NW_013764305.1:0-1903 GCF_000517525.1 Limulus polyphemus
AGCCATCTGGTGGACAAGAACAAAGTTAAGTCATGTTAATAACAGGAAGTGACGTTAGAACTCTAGTTTTAAAGCTGAAATGATTCAAACCTTATGAAGATTTGTAGTTTTCTGTTTTATCATTAAGAAAGTTTATAGTTCTCCGTGTTCTCCTTATGAAGGTTTGTAGTTTTCTGTTTTATCATTAAGAAAGTTTATAGTTCTCCTTATGAAGATTTGTAGTTTTCTGTTTTATCATTAAGAAAGTTTATAGTTCTCCTTATGAAGGTTTGTAGTTTTCTGTTTTATCATTAAGAAAGTTTATAGTTCTCCTTATGAAGGTTTGTAGTTTTCTGTTTTATCATTATATTTGTTATTTTTAATGTTTTTAGTGGTTTTCTTGGACCAGCGATGAGCGGTGCTTTAATAGAGTACATGGGCTTTAGAGATGGATCGATGGTCATGTTAGGAATCGAGATAGCAATGGTAAGTGAATGTAAACATTAAACACGTTGGTCTAAGGAAATAACTTGCATTTACACATCGAGATAGCAATGGTAAGTGAATGTAAACATTAAACACGTTGGTCTAAGGAAATAACTTGCATTCACACCAACATCTCTTGTCTTTTCTTTTTATATTAGCAAATTACTTTCCTGTAGTGGTATTTTTTGACATTTGTGAGTGACAATAATTTCTAACAAGAATAATAACTAAAATATCGAGAATTTCACCTTGATATACATGTTGAATCTGTATGTTTTGTAGTTAACGGAAACAACATGATCTTTGTTCTTTCCCACAAGGGTTTTGTTTGTTTGTTTATTATCCAGAAAAGCCTTACTGGGCTATCTGCCTGTCCACCGCTGGAATAGAACTCCGGATTTTAGCGTTTTAAGTCCGTAGACTTACAGTTGTCTCATCGGGGACCCAGGTTTTTATTTCACCGTGTTCTCCTTATGAAGATTTGTAGTTTTCTGTTTTATCATTAAGAAAGTTTATAGTTCTCTCCTTATGAAGATTTGTAGTTTTCTGTTTTATCATTAAGAAAGTTTATAGTTCTAACGCGGAGAACTATAAACTTTCTTAATGATAAAACAGAAAATTACAAATCTTCATAAGGAGAACACGGAGAACTATAAACTTTCTTAATGATAAAACAGAAAACTACAAACCTTCATAAGGAGAACACGGAGAACTATAAACTTTCTTAATGATAAAATAGAAAACTACAATTATATTTTGTATACTTACCCGAGAGCGTTCACGGAATTAAACACCCCTGAAACTATGGCAACTGTTGCCATGTTGTCGGGTAAACCTCGTGAGCTGAAAATTAATTGCAAATAATAATTCATTATTTTATATTCCATCATTAATAATTCATTATTTTACCTTCCATCATTAATAATTCATTATCTTATCTTCCATCATTAATAATTCATTATTTTACATTCCATCATTAATAATTCATTATCTTATCTTCCATCATTAATAATTCATAACTCTACATTCCATCATTAATAATTCATTATTTGACCGTCCATCATTAATAATTCATTATTCTACCTTCCATCATTAATAATTCATTATTTTATCTTCCATCATTAATAATTCATTATTTTATATTCCATCATTAATAATTCATTATGTTATCTTCCATCATTAATAATTCATTACTCTACATTCCATCATTAATAATTCATTATTTTACCTTCCATCATTAATAATTCATTATTTACTTTCTATCATTAATAATTCATTATCTTATCTTCCATCATTAATAATTCATTATCTTATCTTTCATTATTAATAATTCATTATCTTATCTTCCATCATTAATAATTCATTATTTTACCTTCCATAATTAATAACTCATTATCTTATCTTCCATCATTAATAATTCATTACTCTACATTCTATC
>NW_013764306.1:0-862 GCF_000517525.1 Limulus polyphemus
GTCTGTGTAAAAAGAACGTATACCCACATTGAAGAGATGGTGAATTCAAAGTAGTATTGAGACCTTTGGATCTTTATTGTACGAAGGATTGATTGTTTGTTTGTTACGGATTTCGCGCAAAGCTACACGAGGGCTATCTGCACTAGCCGTCCCTAATTTACCAGTATAAGACTAGAGGGAAGGCAGCTAGTCATCACCACCCACCGCCAACTCTTTTACCAACGAATAGTGGGATTGACCGTCACATTATAACGCCCTCACGGCTGAAAGGGCGAGCATGTTTGGTGTGACGGGGATTCGAACCCGCGACCCTCAGATTGCGAGTCGAGCACCCTAACCACCTGGCCATGCCGGGCCGACGTAGGATTGAACTTGGCCAACAGGAGGTTTGAAAGTTTTTATCAAGGAATCTGGAGATCAATTCCGTGAAACAGCTACAAACAGATACATATAGACGACCTGGGTTATTAAGTTTGTATATCTTAGGCTGCATATAAAGGAACGACGTTTTGGGAAGCTGGATGATTTAATGAACAGCATCTGGAGGAAGATTGCTGTGGTCAACTAGGTTTTAACTGTATTTCTGAATTTTTAGTGTATACTAGAGGGATTTAGACATTTCTGGCAATATAGCTAGGAAACAAACGATCTTTACTCTCCTGATAATGATAAAAACCATTTTATTTCAGACAGCATTGTGGTTTTATCTGGGCTAGTAGTTAAAGAGCAAGGCTTTAATTGTTGTTTTACCTGTCTGTGTGAATGATTGGACGAGATTGTCACCAACTTTTTTTGTAGACGTTTTTATCACCGAGTTGTATAATTCATATTTCCAAACAATCTGATGGCTTAACCACAATGT
>NW_013764307.1:0-385 GCF_000517525.1 Limulus polyphemus
AAACCAAAAAAGATTATTCAACCTCTGGATGTTATGGCTCAAAAATCCATTCATAATCGTAGCACCTCACAGGAGCAGAAACCATCAAAGACGCCAAATCTGGAAAAAACTAGTGTGCTCAGTAAAATAGCTTATTTTGAAAAGCTATCTGCTCAGAAGGCATTTCCACAACGCAAGAATTATAAGCCAAAAAATACAATATCTGAAAATAGAGAATATAATGACGATAATCACTTATCTTCTCGACAATATTCTGATCGTCAGAGGAAAAATAAGGACAATAGAATTCAGTCTTCCCAATCTACCAAAGTGTTTAGACAGACTGAAATGTATCCAAGATTGAATTTTACACAACAAACTCTGCCAGATAGAACTAGATTATCTA
>NW_013764308.1:0-1326 GCF_000517525.1 Limulus polyphemus
GACGATAGGACATTTCCTGATGAAGCAGATGAACCCCATATGAAGCAGAAGCCAACGAGACGGAGACCAGTATAGAAGAAGATACGTCCCGTAAAATTAAGACTTTGTTGAATTCTAATTTCGTGTTTGTAATTCTGTACATTTAATTAAGTTATTGTTAATTGTTATTGGTTTATTGTAAGTGGCTATTGTTCGGGACGAACAATACTAAGGAGGGGCAGTGTTGCGTCAGCGAGGTCACGTGACTAGTATCACGCCACTTCCTTCTCGAACCTTCGTGAATTGTCGGGAGATTACTAGATTGGGGGGTAGTCTGGTATATATAAGATGGTCACAAAGTGACGGGACAGTGTGTAGGTAGTGAGTAATTGAACTGCAGTCAGAGAGTATTGTTGAAGTTGAGCACGTTAGTTGTTATAGCGTTTGTTACAGCGCGACTGTTGAAATTAAGTGTATCGTAAAGTTGTATTCGGAAAGAATAAACCAGTTTTATTTAAGAAAGGACTTGTGTCGCTAAAGTTTCGTCGGAAAGAATTTACGGAAAATTAACTAGCAAACGGAGACGTAACAATAGTATATAATATAAAGTAGTGGTGAAAAACTCGCCAAATGAAAATAATTTCACTGATAAAACACGAAAATAACGTTTCGGGCAACAGCATTTCATCAGGTTTCCAGTGAGAATGAGTCAATATATTATGTCAGTATAGACAGTAGCCAACAGGGCCATAACGCGTTGTACCAAGCATAGTCGAAAGTTCGGCTATGCGTTGAATCAATATGTTATGACCCAGATGACTCGCCATGGGCCTTCCCATGGAGATGACAACTTAGGAGACTTCCCTTTGGTCTTCCTGGGATCACACAACCACACCTTGTCTCCTGGTTATGATATTCACCATCAAGTGCATTCAAAGTTGAAAACGTCTGCTGATTCGATGAAGTTAACTTATGATAAGAGATCTACTGAAGTCAGCTTTGGGATACTGTGTACTTTCAATAAGAAGACACAAGATTTAACGATACTGTGTACTGTCAATAAGAAGACACAAGATTTAACTATACTGTGCACTGTCCATAAGAACACACTTTAAATCTTGTGTCTTCTTATTGACAGTACACAGTATCGTTAAATCTAGTGTCTTCTTATTGACAGTACTTAGTATCGTTATATTTTCTGTCTTCTTATTGACAGGACACATTATTGTTAAATCTTGTGTTTTCTTACTGACAGTACACATTATCGTTGAATATTGTTTCTTCTTATTGAAAGTACACAGTATCGTTAATTCTTGTGTCTTCTTATTGACAGTACACAGTATCGTT
>NW_013764309.1:0-993 GCF_000517525.1 Limulus polyphemus
TAAAACAGAAGCTTAGATCATCTGTAAACATAGCTGCAAGGTGATGTAAAACAGAAGATGATATAAATTCATTAGAATCAACTAAGTTTCTCTTTATGTAAACAGAAGCTTAAATCATCTGTAAACATAGCTGCAAGGTGATGTAAAACAGAAGCTTAGATCATCTGTAAACATAGCAGCAAGGTGATGTAAAACAGAAGCTTAGATCATCTGTAAACATAGCAGCAAGGTGATGTAAAACAGAAGATGATATAAATTCATTAGAATCAACTAAGTTTCTCTTTATGTAAACAGAAGCTTAGATCATCTGTAAACATAGCTGCAAGGTGATGTAAAACAGAAGCTTAGATCATCTGTAAACATAGCAGCAAGGTGATGTAAAACAGAAGCTTAGATCATCTGTAAACATAGCAGCAAGGTAATGTAAAACAGAAGATGATATGAAAAAGGTAATTTGAAATGTGACCACAAAGTAAGTCACTTACTTGAGAGGGAGACATGAGGACTTGAGGATATTTCTGTTGCCACTCAAGTTGCCACTGTAGGAAGAGTTGCTGCTGTTGAAGAAGCAATTCATATGAAGTCTCCACTGGAGGTAAGAGTGTTGAATGACTCTTCTGGGCACTGGGGGGGCCCTGAATATGGATGTATAACATTTTATGTCAGTATTAATTAGAATAGTGACTTATAATTTTCCTCTCTTCAGTTTTTAACATAAAATGAGAAGAAAAAGAACAATATTAACATTTATTAACACTGATCTAACATATTTCTGCAGTTTGTTATAACCTGATGTTATTCTCATTTTTTCTTCTTCATATTAATTCTGCACACACAACAGTTTTTTCTGTAAATAATTTTTAACATAAATATATACATGTAAATAAGTAACAATTAAATCAGTACACTTACAGAAATATATACATGTAAGTAAGTAACAATTAAATCA
Source organism: Limulus polyphemus (assembly GCF_000517525.1). Lineage (NCBI taxonomy): Eukaryota > Metazoa > Arthropoda > Merostomata > Xiphosura > Limulidae > Limulus > Limulus polyphemus. The sequence continues at coordinate 950 of NW_013764309.1, forward strand.
ATACACCTAGAGAAATATATACATGTAAGTAACAATTAAATCAA
>NW_013764310.1:0-1317 GCF_000517525.1 Limulus polyphemus
GTTGCCTTGGGTTAGACTCAACAAGTGTTTTCAGAGCATCAATATCAATTCTAATATGTCGGCCCCTGTCATCACAGTTTTTTAAAGCTAAAGTCACGTGAACGAAATTTGCTGAACCATCGTTAACACTTTCGAACGTTCAAAACATTCCCAAAGAAGTTTTCTTTGATATTCTTTGTGGAAACAGAGGCGCCGTTTCACTTCTGGCATTCCTAATAGCATTACATTCCGAATGTGTGTCTCGTCGTGTGCCATCATTATAATTAGAGTACACTAAACTTTACACATTATATAGACTCCACTAACGTGACGTTTAGGCGGTTCGTTTACAAAACACACGCTGCTTTAGATCATTCAAATGTATGTAGTAAAATTCAACAATGTAGTTGAATTGCAGGCAGAGATAGAGACGGACAGTTGGATCGAGCACGTGTGTCATTCGTTGTGAATTATAGCGTGTGTTTAAGTTATAGCGTGACCGTGGAAATTAAGTGAATTTCAAAGTTGTATTGAGAAATAATAAAGTAGTTTTATTTAAGAAAGGTCTTGTGTCGCTAAAGTTTCTTCGTAAAGAATTTTTACGGAAAATTACACGCTGCTTTAGGTCATTCAAATGTATGTAGTAAAATACGGGTTGATTCAGTTCATTCAGTTGTATGTAATAAACACATATAGGTAATACAACAAAGGTTTCAAAGGGTATGGAACAAAATATAGGTTCATCCAGTTCATCAGGTGTAGGAAATAAAACACACAATGAAGTAGGTAATAAAACACAGGTTAATCCAGTTCACCAGATGTAAGAAATAAAACACGTATGGAAGTAGGTAATAAAACACAGGTTAATCCAGTTCATTAAGTGTAGGAAATAAAACACATATTAAAGTAGGTACTAAAACACAGGTTAATCCAGTTCATCAGATGTAGGAAATAAAACACATGTTGAAGTAGGTAAATATAACGCAGGTTAATCCAGTTCATCAGAAGTAGGTGTTTGGAGTAGACATTACACTCTAAGCCGTATTGTAGTTTTTAGATTTCGTTACACATGATCCCCTCCCAGTGGCTCAGCGGTGATTCTGCAAGCGTACAACGCTAAAAATTTGGGTTTCGATATCCGTTATGGACAGAGCACAGATAAACTATTTTGTTGCAGTTAAAAACTTTTTAAGTGTTCTGTAGAAAAGTTTCAATAAAATACACCTTTCTTATTATATGTATAACAAAGTCCACTGCAGTATAAACTTCGTTTAGGATAAACTTGAAGGTTAAGGAAGGGAAATGATTTTATAAGTGGGTTTCCATAGTGAATGAAAC
>NW_013764311.1:0-862 GCF_000517525.1 Limulus polyphemus
GCACAGTATCGTTAAATCTCGTGTCTTGTTATTGATAGTACACAGTATTTTTAAATCTTGTGTGTTCTTATTGATAATACACAGTATCGTTAAATCTTGTGTCTTGATAGTGACAGTACACAGTATCGTTAAATCTTGTGTCTTCTTATTGAGAGTACACAGTATCGTTAAGACTTGTGTCTTCTTATTGACAGTACACAGTACTGTTAAATAATGTATGTTCTTATTGACAGTACACAGTATCGTTAAATCTTGTGTCTTCTTATTGATAGTACACAGTATTGTTAAATCATGTGTGTTCTTATCGACAGTACACAGTATTGTTAAATCTTGTGTCTTCTTATTGACAGTACACAGTATCATTAAATTTTGTGTCTTCTTATTGACAGTACACCGTATCGTTAAATCTCGTGTCTTGTTATTTATAATACACAGTATCGTTAAGTCTTGTGGCTTCTTATTGACAGTACACAGTATTGTTAAATCTTGTGGCTTCTTATTGACAGTACACAGTATCGATAAATATTGTGTCTTGTTAGTGTTAGTACACAGTATCGTTAAATCTTGTGTCTTCTTTTGACAATACACAATATTGTTAAATCTTTTGGCTTCCATTGACAGTACACAGTATTGTTAAATCTTGTGGCTTCTTATTGACAGTATAAAGTATTGTTAAATCTTTATGTCTTCTTATTGACAGTAAAAAGTATCGTTAAATTTTGTGTCTTCTTATTGACAGTACACAGTATCATTAAATCTCCATGTTTTATTATTGACAGTACACAGTATTGTTTAATATTGTGTATTCTTATTGACAGTACACAGTATCGTTAAATCTCGTATGTCTTATTTACAGCACACT
>NW_013764312.1:0-1771 GCF_000517525.1 Limulus polyphemus
AGGCAATCTGTGTGAACTTGATATATAAAAGATGCAGTCCTCATATATACAAACAATATATGAAAATACTGATGCAATCTGTGTGAACTTGATATATAAAAGATGCAGTCCTTATATAAACAAACAATATATAAAAATACTAAGGCAGTCTGTGTGAACTTGATATATAAAAGAAGCAGTCCTCATATATACAAACAATATATAAAAATACTGAGGCAATCTGTGTGAACTTGATATATAAAAGATGGCAGTCCTTATATAAACAAAGATATTTTTATATATTGCTTATCACTGTTATGTATTTATATATTTTAACTGTACAATTAAAATATAAAAGCTTATCACAGTTATATATTTATATATTTTAACTTATAATTAAAACATAATAGCTTATCACAGTTATTTATTTATATATTTTAACTGTATAATTAAAACATAATAGCTTATCACAGTTACTTGTTTATTATTTTAACTGCAGAAATAAAACATAACAACTTATCACAGTTACTTGTTTATTATTTTAACTGCACAATTAAAACATAATAGCTTATCACAGTTACTTGTTTATTATTTTAACTGCACAATTAAAACATAACAACTTATTACAGTTACTTGTTTATTATTTTAACTGCACAATTAAAACATAACTTATCACAGCTATTTATTTATATATATTTTAACAGCATAATTAAAACATAACAGCTGAGCACAGTTTTTTATTGATTATTTTATCTGTATAGACCTACAAGTCACTGTGTCTCATTCATTATAAACTGACTTCTTTTTTCCTAACTCGCAGTAAGCAAGGTACGTAACATGTAGTTGTTGACAAAGATTATGTCCGAGAAAAAGAGCAGAAAGACAAGAGCCCACCCAGGTAGCCCCCTGTAAACTTCCCTGTCTATTGTGGACAAAAAATTGAATAACTGAAAAAAAAATACAGATATGAGCAGTCTCGAATTCTAATAATAAATATGATGACAGCCGATAACACGAAAAATATTTTTTTACAGAATATCTTCTGTTATAATGAGGACAGCTTCTTTTATATATCAAGTTCACACAGATTGCCTTATTATTTTTATATTTTGTTTGTATATATGAGGACTGCTTCTTTTATATATCAAGTTCACACAGACTGCCTTAGAAATAAAACATAACAACTTATCACAGTTACTTGTTTATTATTTTAACTGCACAATTAAAACATAATAGCTTATCACAGTTACTTGTTTATTATTTTAACTGCATAATTAAAACATAATAGCTTATCACAGTTACTTGTTTATTATTTTAACTGCATAATTAAAACATAACAGCTTATCACAGTTACTTGTTTATTATTTTAACTGCATAATTAAAACATAATAGCTTATCACAGTTACTTGTTTATTATTTTAACTGCAGAAATAAAACATAACAACTTATCACAGTTACTTGTTTATTATTTTAACTGCACAATTAAAACATAACAATGCAGTTAAAATAATAAACAAGTAACTGTGATAAGCTATTATGTTTTAATTATACAGTTGAAATATATAAATAAATAACTGTGATAAGCTATTATGTTTTAATCGTACAGTTAAAATAATAAATAAATAACTTTGATAAGCTATTATGTTTTAATTATAAGTTGAAATATATAAATAGATAACTGTGATAAGCTTTTATGTTTTAATTATACAGTTAAATATATATAAATACATAACTGTGATAAGCTATTATGTTTTAATTATAAGTTAAAATAATAAATAAATAACTGTGATAA
>NW_013764313.1:0-1483 GCF_000517525.1 Limulus polyphemus
GTATCTAACGTACAGATGTAAGGTCAACTTCTCACCAACTGATGTATATCTAACGTACAGATGTAAGGTCAACTTCTCACCAAATGACGTGTTTCTAACGTACAGACGTAAGGTCAACTCATCACCAAATGACGCGTATCTAACGTATAAGTGTAAGGTCAACTTCTCACCAACTGACGTGTATCTAACGTACAGACGTAAGGTCAACTTCTCACCAACTGACGTGTATCTAACGTACAGATGTAAGGTCAACTTCTCACGAGCTGATGTGTATCTGACGTATAAGTGTAAGGTCAACTTCTCACCAACTGACGTGTATCTAACGTATAAGCGTAAGGTCAACTTCTCACCAACTGACGTGTATCTAACGTATAAGTGTAAGGTCAACTTCTCACCAAATGACGTGTATCTACCGTATAAGCGTAAGGTCAACTTCTCACCAAATGACGTGTATCTAACGTATAAGCGTAAGGTCAACTCATCACCAAATGACGTGTATCTAACGTACAGACGTAAGGTCAACTTCTCACCAACTGATGTGTATCTAACGTACAAGTGTAAGGTCAACTTCTCACCAAATGACGTGTATCTAACGTACGGACGTAAAGTCAACTCCTCACTAAATGACGTGTATCTAACGTATAAGTGTAAGGTCAACTCCTCACCAAATGACAACAAGAGGTTATGTTCTACCCTAATCAAAGATATCCGTCCATAATGTCAGTGGAAATATACAAGAGCCTTCTGCTTGAATAAACTGATGGCACTGTTCGTACGACCCTTGAGACACTAGAATAACCATATATATATCTAATTGTGTATGTTGTAGGAGAGGTTTCGGCAGTCTCCGACAGGCATGGTGTTAGCGTGTCGTATTTCCCTTGAATTTTTTTGCTCGGTAACTCTTAACTTATGATTCTAAAAAATATATAGTTATTGGAAACAAACTTTCACTAAAAGTATCAATCACGTAGAATATATAACAATACTGTATGTTGTCTGTCCATGTAACTACTTCGCAGGGTGTGGATGGATCTTCACCAAAATTGGTATGTAGGTTCATTGAGTCAATGGGGAGATACGTACAAATTTTCAGTTTTGTATTTTGCAGTTTTTATGGGCATTTTTACCACTACTTCGCCCCCTGTTGATGAATCTTCACCAAAATTGGTACGAGGGTTTGTTGGCTCGTTGCGGAGATGCAAGTTTGAGATTTTTCACATTTTGTGTTTTTCAATTTTTATGGGCGTTTTTTTTGACAATTAAAAATAAGGAAAGCAACTTTTAATAAAATAACCTTTCATTAGTCATGAATTTACATACCTTCTGTCCCGGGGTCGGGTACTCCAGCTAGTATACTTCATGATAAATTTAACGAGCGTAATTTATTTAACTAACTGGTTACGTCAATCTGGCTCACTGGATCAAAGGCGATAGATAAATATATGTATATTTTGAATTTCGCGCAAAGCTACACGAAGTT
>NW_013764314.1:0-863 GCF_000517525.1 Limulus polyphemus
AGCCATTGCATCCTGCATGGTAGAGGGGTGTGCTTGCTTTACTTGTATCTTCAGTTGTGAAATGTCCAAGGCATCTACAAACTGATCCCTCAGCAACAACTTGAGGCGATCGGGTGATGCAGTTGGGTAGGCCTTGTGTGCCATACTTCTCAAGTCCTGTGCCAGCTCTTGCAGGCTCTCCCCTTTAGCACGGACTCTAGTCCTAAACCTAGCCCTGTAGACTTCGGAGTGATTTCGAGTTCCATACCTGAGTTCTAGAGCAGCTACGAGTGCTCTATAGTTGTGCCTATCGTCTGCTGACAACTGTCCAAAGATTTCCAGTGGTTGTCCCTTCAGGCTCGTTGCCAGATATACTGCTTTCTGTTCCTCTGTCCATTCATTCATTTCTGCCAGGAGCTCAAATTGTGCTCTATATGCTTCACACGGTGCCTTCCCATCAAATTCCTATGGCTTCCTTCGTACTGGATCACCCCTATTGGTGACACTGATGTCTGGAATCTGACTTCTGGCAGCACTGAATATGTTTGCATTAGAGTTTAGCTGCGGGGTCTGGAAGGGGCTTCCTGTTGTCTGGGGCTGATTAGGTCCATGATTAATATATCCTCCTTGTATAAAAGACAATAAATCATCCTTTAATGTATTTAATTCGCTTTGAAATTTACTAATATTTTCCATTTGTACTTTGTGCCACTGTTGTTGACTTTTCTGCAACTGTTGGAGACTTTCTTCTTGTTTCCTTTCTTGTTCCAGTTGCCACTGCTATAATCTCTTTTCTTGTTTATTTTCTTTCTCCTCCAACCACTGCTGTAGTCTCTTTTGTTTATTTTGCTGTTCGAGCTGCCACTGTTGCAGGTTTTCTTGCC
>NW_013764315.1:0-2407 GCF_000517525.1 Limulus polyphemus
GGTATGTTTGTTAAGTTTGTTTTACTATGGAAAGGTATGTTTCTAAGTTTGTTTTAAAATTGAAAGGTATGTTTCTTAAATTTGTTTTACTATGGAAAGGTATGTTTGCTAAATTTGTTAAACTATGGAAATGTATGTTTGCTAAATTTGTTTTACTATGGAAAATTATGTTTGCTAAATTTGTTTTACTATGGAAAGGTATGTTTGCTAAATTTGTTTTACTATAGAAAAGTATGTTTGCTAAATTTGTTTCACTATGGAAAAGTATGTTTGTTAAATTGGCTTTACTATGGAAAGGTATGTTTCCTAAGTTTGTTTTACTATAGAAAGATATGTTTGGAAAATTTGTTTGACTATGGAAAGGTATGTTTGCTAAATTTGTTTTACTATGGAAAGGTATGTTTCCTTAGTTTGTTTTACTATGGAAAGGTATATTTGCTAAATTTGTTTAACTGTGGAAAGGTATGTTTCCTTAGTTTGTTTTACTATGGAAAGGTATGTTTGCTAAATTTGTTTTACTGTGAAAAGGTATGTTTTCTAAGTTTGTTTTACTATGGAAAGGTATGTTTGTCAAGTTTGCTTTACTATGGAAAGGTATACATGCTAAATTTGTTTTACTATGGAAAGGTATATTTGATAAATTTGTTTTATTATGGAAAGGTATGTTTGCTAAGTTTGTTTTACTATGGAAAGGTATGTTTGCTGACTTTGTTTTACTGTGGAAAGGTATGTTTCCTAAGTTTGTTTTACTATGGCAAGGTATATTTGATAATTTTGTTTTACTGTGGAAAGGTATATTTGATAAGATTGTTTTACTATGGAAAGGTATGTTTGCTAAGTTTGTTTTACTATGGAAAGATATGTTTGCTAAGTTTGTTTTACTATGGAAAGGTATGTTTGCTAAGTTTGTTTTACTATGGAAATGTGCGTTTGCTAAGTTTTTTTTACTATGGAAAGGTATAATTGGTATGTTTGTTAAGTTTTTTTTACTATGGAAAGGTATGTTTGGTAAATCTGTTTGACTATGGAAAGGTATGCTTGCTAAGTTTGTTTTATTATGGAAAGGTATGTTTCCTTAGTTTGTTTTACTATGGAAAGGTATGTTTGCTAAATTTGTTTTACTATGGAAAAGTATGTTTGCTAAATTTGATTCACTATGGAAAAGTATGTTTGTTAAATTGGCTTTACTATGGAAAGGTATGTTTCCTAAGTTTGTTTTACTATAGGTATGTTTTCTAAGTTTGTTTTACTATGGAAAGGTATGTTTCTTATGTTTGTTTTACTATGGAAAGGTATGTTTGCTTAGTTTGTTTTACTATGAAAAGTATGTTTGCTAAATTTGTTTTACTATGGAAAGGTATGTTTGCTAAATTTGTTTTACTATGGAAAAGTATGTTTGCTAAATTTGTTTCACTATGGAAAAGTATGTTTGTTAAATTGGCTTTACTGTGGAAAGGTATGTTTCCTAAGTTTGTTTTACTATAGAAAGGTATGTTTGGTAAATCTGTTTGACTATGGAAAGGTATGTTTTCTAAGTTTGTTTTACTATGGAAAGGTATGTTTCTTAAGTTTGCTTTACTATGGAAAGGTATAATTGCTAAATTTGTTTTACTATGGAAAGGTATATTTGATAAGTTTGTTTTACCATGGAAAGGTATGTTTGATAAGTTTGTTTTACTATGGAAAGGTATATTTGCTAAGTTTGTTTTACTATGGAAAGGTATGTTTGCTAAGTTTGTTTTACTATGGAAAGGTATATTTGTTAAATTTGTTTTACTATGGAAAAGTATGTTTGCTAAATTTGTTTTACTATGGAAAGGTATGTTTGCTAAATTTGTTTTACTATGGAAAGGTATGTTTGCTAAGTTTGTTTTCTATGGAAAGGTATGTTTGCTAAGTTTCTTTTAGTATGGAAAGGTATGTTTGCTAAGTTTGTTTCACTAAAAAGTTGACAATTTGTAGGTTAAGTTGAACTTCGTGTAACTCGTTAGAAGTAAATATTAAATCTTGTATTATATACATCACAATTATAGAAATAAGCATGTCACTCTGGTGATAACAGTATATGCAAATAAGTGAATTACTTTATTGTAATAGAAATCTACTCTATACATCTTACTGTTACGTCTCCGTTCGTTAGTTAATTTTCCGTAACTTCGTTTCGACGAAACTTTAGCGACACAAGTCCTTTCTTAAATAAAACTGGTTTATTCTTTCCGAATAAAACTTTACGATACCCTTAATTTCAACAGTCGCTCTATAACAAACGTCTCACGTGCTCGACTTCAACAATACTCCGTTCAATTACACACTCTCTGATTGCAGTTCAAATACTGATTATCACGTCAAGTTGTGACCATCTTATATGTACCAGACTACCCTCAATCTAGTAGTCTCCCCATAATTC
>NW_013764316.1:0-863 GCF_000517525.1 Limulus polyphemus
CCATGAGGAGGTAGTGGAAGATCATTACCAGAATCCTATAGAATAGCATCTGTTCCTAACTGAATCGAGGAAATCCTCTTTACTGACATGTCTTTACTGGTAAAGGTATCGATAAATAATTCTGACATATTTATTTCAGTTGTAAAGTTTATACAAACTGGTGAAATATTTTGTCTGTAATTTTTACCTCAGCTAAGAGAAAATGTTAATTTCACAAAAATCAAATGTGATAACATTTTTTTAAAATCGTATCTGAAATAGCCTTATTTGTAGTAAAGTATTTACTTGTGTCATAAAATACTAGTATTTTTTTGTAGTAAGTGATTTACGTGAATTAAAATGAGTGTATTAATTTCGGTACAAAGCTAATTTAGATTATTTATAAACACATTTTCAACAGTTTAGCAGTGAGTAATTTGTATGGTTTATACCAAAGGTGTTTGTTTTAGTAAAAGGCGCCATTTCGAATTGAATGAAGAACAAACTCACGTGATAACTGGCGGGTACAGTCGCAGGGATTCCGAAAAAACTTGGTCTAAATATCGAAGTTTGTTTACTGTGTTGTAATCTAAGACACCCTAAAGACAGTATTAAGATAGAAATAAATTAATTAATGCCTTGCTTGGAAATCTTATTAAAATATACTTACAATAATTTGATTATATAATTCCTCAAGTACCAATGAAGGCCCTCAGAAAGTTTTAAAACCTAAAATATTGAAGTGTGTAGTTCCAGTATTCTATCTTACTTTATAGATACAAATAAAACACAACTCTTACATCTTCTCCCAAGACATCGTTTATTTCTTCTCGAATCTTTTCTTGGACATCTTGTCGGTTCACCAGTATATGGGTTGTGAAAGC
>NW_013764317.1:0-861 GCF_000517525.1 Limulus polyphemus
CTAGAGACTACAGTAATATCTCTACAGTTATTTAATTTCTAGAGACTACAGTAATATCTCTACAGTTGTTTAACTTCTAGAGACTACAGTAATACCTACACAGTTGTTTAACTTCTAGAGACTACAGTAATACCTGCACATTTGTTTAATTTCTAGAGACTACAGTAATATCTCTACAGTTGTTTAACTTCTAGAGACTAGTGTAATACCTGCACAGTTGTTTAACTTCTAGAGACTACAGTAATACCTAAACAGCTGTTTAACTTCTAGAGACTACAGTAATACCTGCACAACTGTTTAACTTCTAGAGACTACAGTAATACCTACACAGTTGTTTAACTTCTAGAGACTACATTAATACCTGCACACTTGTATAACTTCTAGAGAATAGAGCAATACCTAAACAGCTGTTTAACTTCTAGAGACTACAGTAATACCTGCACAGTTGTTTAACTTCTAGAGACTACATTAATACCTGCACACTTGTATAACTTCTAGAGAATAGAGCAATACCTGCACAGTTGTTTAACTTCTAGAGACTACAGTAATACCTAAACAGCTGTTTAACTTCTAGAGACTACAGTAATACCTGCACAGTTGTTTAACTTCTAGAGACTACAGTAATACCTGCACAATTGTTTAACTTCTAGAGACTACAGTAATACCTGCACAGCTGTTTTACTTCTAGAGACTACAGTAATACCCGCACAGTTGTTTAACTTCTAGAGACTACAGTAATATCTCTACAGTTATTTAATTTCTAGAGACTACAGTAATATCTCTACAGTTGTTTAACTTCTAGAGACTACAGTAATACCTACACAGTTGTTTAACTTCTAGAGACTACAGTAATACCTGCAC
>NW_013764318.1:0-860 GCF_000517525.1 Limulus polyphemus
GGTCTCTGCTCCACTTTTAAAGCTTCCAGATCCTTCACTGCCATACATACTGGATTGTAATGCTAGTAATGTCGGAATTGGTTGAGTGTTGTCTCAGGAAGTTGGCGAAAAAGAACATGTGGAGGCCTACTCAGTAGGGTTTTAAGTAGACCAGAGAGGAACTACTGTGTAACACGGAGAGAACTCCTTGCTATAGTAAAGAGTCTGACATATTTTCATCCTTACTTCTGTGGTGCAAGGTTTACCATCAGGACAGACCATGCTGCGTTACTCTGGTTAAGATCATTAAAGAACCCAGAGGGACAACTAGCACGTTGTATCGGAAAAATAGACCAGTATAATTATAAAATTGAAAATAGAGAAGGAAAATCCCATGGTAATGCTGATGGACTGAGCCGAATACCCTGCAAAAATGACTGCAGACATTGCTGCAAAAGAGAGGTTGAACTAATTAGGTGTCATCAAGCAAGTCAAAGTGACTGAAGAAGTTGATGATGACGAAGTGGAACCAGGTATAGATATTAAAGCAGAGCAGGAGAAAGATCAAGATTTGAAGCCAATAATTGATTTTCTAAAAGCAAGTGTTTTGCGCCCTGCTTAGGAGAAGGTGTCTAGTCTAAGCCCTGTAACAAAGACTATTGGACACAATAGGACCAGTTGAAACTTGAAGATGGTATTCTTCTCCGGAGATGGGAAAGTGACGACCTGGCAAACGGTTATACCGAGAAAGTTACGGGAAGTTGTGTTGCGTCAATCCTATGATACTGTAACAGGAGGACATCTCGGAGTTAAGAAAAGATTGAGTCACCTACGACACAGATTTTACTGGATAGGTATGAGACAAGATGTGGAAGAATGGT
>NW_013764319.1:0-862 GCF_000517525.1 Limulus polyphemus
CAAAAGCTTTTTGTATGTCCAGGAAGGTAGCAATAGTGGCTTGTAATTTATTAAATACAGTAAATCGGGTTTCTGTTAATAGTACGAGGTGGTCTGCAGTCTGTTCCAATGATATAACTGCACTATAAACTAAAGACGGACGAGTTTTACTATCTTGAGATGCTGTGGCCAGATCTGTATCAAAAGCTTTTTGTATGTCCAGGAAGGTAGCAATAGTGGTTTGTAATTTATTAAATACAGTAAATGGGGTTTCTGTTGATAGTACGAGGTAGTCTGCAGTCTTTTTCAATGATATAACTGCACTATAAACTAAAGACGGGCGAGCTTTACCATCTTGAGATGCTGTGGCCAGATCCTAGGGGTTTGTTCAGAACTTTATCAGGATGACGTGTATAAAGTCCATAGGCTCTAAAGTTTGCAACCAGGTTTTCACTGCTCTGTTATTCTTATGGGTAGATAGACTTGTATAGATCGATAAGAAGCTGGGGAAGCATTCTTTTGATAGTGTCTGTGAATTGTGTTAGGTGCTTACCTTCCAACTGTCAAGCACTTTCCTCCATGATTACTTTAGTGGAACATAGAAAGCAACATCTAATGGTTGCATTAAGTGCGTTGAATTGCTAGAAATGCGTACAAAGCGAATGATGTGTTCTGCTGATAATTGTAACACACTTTCACCTGAATGACTACTGAGATTGTCTTTACGTAATATATTTGACCTTGTTGGTGTTTATTATGAGGGACAAAGACAGTTTCAAACTTGGGAGAATATCTACAGTAGGAGGACTAAAGAACACGATGGATATTGCTGCTTTTGTGCTGTCTCTTATTCCCTCTGGGTACTTCTCTCCTCTCTTGAACC
>NW_013764320.1:0-1863 GCF_000517525.1 Limulus polyphemus
GAACCCGCGACCGGCAGATTGCGAGTCGGTAGCCCTAACAACCTGGCCATGCCGGGCCAATTTGTCAGGTAATTTTTTTTTATGTTTTCGATTAAATTTGCTACTAAGTTATTTAGTGATACGTTTGTTTTGCCGATTAGCAATGAAAACACAACGTTCTAAGTTTTACATCAACAGCTCATTGGTCATGCGCAAAATATTTCTTATGTTCAAGCGGATAGTTTTGTTGATTGATCGAGTGGTATTGATGGTATCTTGGGATATCAGATCGAGTGGTGTTGATGGTACCTTGGGATATCAGATCGAGTGGTGTTGATGGTACGTTGGGATATCATATCGAGTGGTGTTGATGGTACCTTGGGATATCATATCGAGTGGTGTTGATGGTACCTTGGAATATCAGATCGAGTGGTGTTGATGGTACCTTGGGATATCATATCGAGTGGTGTTGATGGTACCTTGGGATATCAGATCGAGTGGTGTTGATGGTACATTGGGATATCAGATCGAGTGGTGTTGATGGTACCTTGGGATATCAGATCGAGTGGTGTTGAACCACTCGATCTGATATCCCAAGGTACCATTTTTTAAGAATAAAATAAATTATCAAAATTACAGACGATGATGTGTTTGCTGTATAAAAGGTTTTTATCTAGTAGTAGAAAATTATTCACGCTAAAGCTGACTCAAACAGACCAAGAAGTCTTGATTAAATATATGTCAAGCTAAAGCTGACTCAAACAGACCAAGAAGCTTGATTAAATATATGTCAAGCTAAAGCTGACTCAAACAGACCAAGAAGCTTGATTAAATATATGTCAAGCTAAAGATTACTCAAACAGACCAAAAAGCTTGACTAAGTATATATCAAGCTAAAGATACCTTATACATATAGACGCTTGACTTGATATTATTCAAACTAAAGTACACTCAGATAGATCAAGAAACTTGACTGAATATATGTGAGGCGAAAGCTGACTCAAACAGAACAAGAAGTTTGAGTGAATATATATATATATATATCAAACCAAAGCTGACTCATACAGACCAAGAAGCTTGACTTGATGTATGTCAAGTTAAAGCTAACTTATACAGTCCAAGAAGTTTGACTGACCATACGTCAAGCTGAAGCTGACTCAGACAGACCAAGAAGCTTGTACTTTTAAACAATATACAAATTTACAAGAAGCTTGTTGTAAATGTTTAATCTCATATTTTATAATTTCCAAACCAGAGTTAGCCCAAACAAATAAGCAGGAATAATTCATATTTTTCTTGCTTCAGTGGATTGGATCCGGGGTAACTACTGATAACTCTCCAAAAGTTCTAAGTATAAAACGTAGGTAAGAAGCAAATTTATTCAAAAAGAAACGCGCTTAGCGCCTGAAGTTTTTATGAAATCACTTGAGCTCAGAATTTTGATATCCCAAGGTACCATCAATTGTGATATTGGCCACGACTGAGAGTTTTTAAAATATATAAATATTTTTTATATATATAATAATCGATGTTAAGTATATATACGTATGTGCGAATCTATATAAATATAATAGTACTGTCTGTTGTATAAACCGTGTAACTACTTCGCAAGGTGTAGATGGATCTTCACCAAAACTGGTATGGAGGTTCATTAGGTCCATGTGGGGGGTACATACAATTTTCAGTTTTGCATTTTTTATGAGCATTTTTGCGTTTTATATTACTACCATACCTCCTGCGAATGGATCTTCACCAAATTTGGTATGGAGGTTCATTGGGTCCATGGGAAAATAGATACAAGTTCTCAGTTTTTCGTTTTGCGGTTTTTATGGGCGTTTTTTACCACTACTTCGCCCCCTGTTAATAAATATTCATCAAATTTGG
>NW_013764321.1:0-2409 GCF_000517525.1 Limulus polyphemus
AAACAAAAGAAAATAATAATAAGGAAAAAATATCAAGGTTTTAGGAAGAAAAGTGACACTAATGGGATAAAATAATTGTTACATAACTTAATATGTGTGATCTTACAGAAATACACTACAGCAATTTATGTGAAGAAATCAAGTATTCATTGTGAATTAGTTTTTATGAATAAAGTCTCTTCAAGTGCTTAAATTTTATACACTACTTAGTATTTTAAGTACTTCTTTTTGATTTTTTCAGACATGTGAGATTTTTATTTTAAGAGATTGATGAATAAGTATTATTTATATCAAACAGTTTTTTATAGCAGATTACTTTAGTTATTATGTTACTTAAAGTGAACCTAATATGGCCTGTACTGCAAGCAATGTTTATCTCTTAGGTAAACTGATAACCTCGTACCTTATCTGAATATTCTGCAAATTGACATGTATTGTTGTGTTTGTTACAGTGTAAGATTTAACCTAATTTTTAAGATAGTAATTATTTATAAGTAGAAATTCCAGTCTACTATCAACTGATGTTAAGCATGAGATTATTTTTGCTCAAAGATAGTTCTGGTAAAATATTTTTTTTTTATCTTTCTTTCTAACTAACAACACTTCTTTGTATGCTTTGTTTTGTTACATATTGAACTGAACGAGATCAAATAGAGAAAAAATATACAATGGATTACTTTCACTCAGAAGTATTAAAATAAACCAAGTGTGTGTGTGTGTGTGTGTGTGGTTCCTCCAATTTTTGCTGAATGCTTTGTAATGACTGTCAAGTTTTTTGTTATTTTTATTTTGTTTGTCATAAATAATATTTAAAGTTATAAATTTTCATTTTTCAGTCCTTTGATGGTTCGTCAAGTGAATGATCAAATGATGCTTGTGGAAAGAACTTTCATTAAACCTAATGGACTTCCTGAACAACCACTGAAAAGGTTAATATAAAGTTTTGTGGTGTATATACAAACTGTTGAAGAATGATGTCATTATGATTCGAATAAAGGAGGCCTGAACCCTAAATGATCAGCATTACTATAGTTTTAATGATAAGGCTGTACAGTCAGCTTTAGAAAAATACAAAAGTTGTATTCTTAAAACAGTGAAAAAATAATTTATGGGATCAAATGAGAAACCACAGTCTTGCAAGGATATTTATCCTTCATTGTTCTAGAGATGGTTGAAAAGTGTTTTGTGTCCTCTTTTAATTTTGTTCCTGTAGTTATGCAATTAGGAAATGGCTATAAGTAAATATGTATATTATTATTAGCAGCTTGCCAAATAAGGGTGTATTTTAAGATCAAAACAATGAATTGCAGATAAAATAACACAGGCCTACAAGTTTAAACTTCATAAAAGATGTTTTGGTTTTAATAATGGATTTTCAATAATTCAGCTACGCAGATTTCAAAAATAATACTGATTTTTTTCTGTCACATAAAGATTTTGTACAAATTGGGAAGAAAACAAACTTGCTTAGATCAAATTATTAATTTGTTTACCACAATGAACATTTTTTATTATTATGTTTACTAACAGACTGAGGAAAGAACATTAATGTTAAATGAATATGCATCCTCATTTTTTTTGTGAAATCTACATCTTTTAGTCTCAAAACTAGGTGTTGTGGTCTTTCTTTTATGGCCCCCCCAGTGGCATGTCTGTGGATTTACAATGCTAGAATTCAAGTTTCAATACCCGTGGTGGGCAGAGCATAGATAGCCCATTGTGCTCAACTTCAAATTAATTTCTTTTATGTATTGTGTTATGACCTTTTGTGAAACATCTGTACGTAATGGAGAAAAATGGATATCATTTTTGTATTCGTGTACAAGAATTACTGTAGAACATGCAAACATTTTAAGACATAAAACCATTGCAGGCCTGTGTAATTTAAGAATAGTTAAAAAACCTATACATTTACTTGTAACAGATTAAGATTTTTGAAGTTTATAGACCAATAAATGGACGAGGCAAGGGGTTGTATTAAGAAAATTACCATCCAGATGTATAGGCACCAAGTTATTTATGAATAAGCATATTTTCTAAACTGTTTATTAACAGCATAGCTTTTCTCTTATGAAGTATAAATACTATTAAATGCATATATATTATGGTAATTAAACATTTGATTATACTGTTTGTACGTAACATTTAGTAGCTAAACAAAGATATTTTATTACTTACTCACATATATATAATCAGTTTTTAAATTTCCATTTCTATATTTTCAGAAATGTTGCTTTTGCACCAAGCAAGTATGATTCTTATTCATCACATGGGTTTCCTGCAATACAGGATTTGTTATATGGTATTGACAACCTAAATGATGAGGACCAACATGCAAGATGGGAAGAAATTAAACTTCATATTTCAGACCTCACAGTTATCATCCGACAAGCGAAAGCTGTGCTTGAT
>NW_013764322.1:0-1015 GCF_000517525.1 Limulus polyphemus
AGTTTTATCTGTCATTAAATGTCGATTTTCTTATTCAACAGAGATAATTATCATTTTTCATGCATTTCATTGTTCCTTTTAATAATTGAGGTTGATTTTCATGTTTCTAGCTTACTTTCACAAAATTCTTACTTTTTCCTGTTTCCGATAGTTATATCTCATTTCTTTTCTATCAGTTGGTTTAAAACTATCGTTTTACGTTTTCGTTACTTTTACTGATTTTATCGGACACTATTTATCAGAGCCATTTACAACAACATCATTTGTGGTGGTATTTACACTACTATTAAAAACACCCGAAATACGATTATAACAATATATTTAATAAAATCATTGTGGTATTTTTAACTAAATCTATATTTAACATTACATTTGCATATATTATGATTTAGATATTTCAATACCCTTAAGATAGAGAATTATAGCTCTTTGTAGAAATGTGGCACTTTTCTACATTGTTCTTTTTAGCTAACTCTATTTTTAAATGTTTCCTATAACATTTGGAGCATTCCATGTTTTTAACATTGTTGGTGTTTTTACAGATTTACGTATTGTATTATTCATTTTCGGTATGTGTTACAGATTTCTTTTCCATAAATGTCGATTTCGTTATTTCTGTAGCAATCCTGCTTATAACTTGACATTCGTTTCTCTTTTGTGATTTTTGAATTTTATTTTTCCATTAAGTGTCGAATTTATTTTTCAACAGAGCTAATTATCAGTTTCATGCTCTTCATTGTTCCTTTGATTTTTCTCTATAATTGAAGTTTATTTTCATGTTTCTCGCTTACTATTTCTCTGTGTAGAAATGGGGGGCTTTAAGTGTCGATTTTATTTTTTAACAGAGCTAATTATAAATTTTATACTTTTCATTGTTCCTTTGATTTTTCTCTATAATTCAAAGTTGAGCGAGAAACATGAAAACGACAGATACATAAAGTAATATTGTAATTTAGAGATTCCTAAGAAGAATAATGTAGATAAGACCCCCATTTTTTTTCTGTTTTTTACTTTT
>NW_013764323.1:0-1505 GCF_000517525.1 Limulus polyphemus
TATTTAATAAATCCAATAATTTTAGTTGTTTTGCTTATTCTAAAAATATGAAAATTAAATTTGTCTAAGCCAAATTATTTTCAAGTCATTTATATTTACATGTGTATAGGTTTGGTTTATGTATCTGTGTGTGCATCAGCTTGTTGGAGCATGTAACACGCACAATATGCACACAGGTTCATATAACCATTTTGTGTCACGTTAATAGTCTTGGTAATTTGGGGTTTACTGCTTAAAATAACTTGGTTATTAGCTGCCTCCCAAGTGTAATGCGACAACTGAAGAAACGGGTGTGCTGTTGATTGGTAACAGTGTGGTGTGCTGTTGATTGGTAACAGTATTATTTGAACCTTTAATTTGAGGGATTAAACAGCTGTATGGCTTTAAAATCTTAAGACACTTGGAAAGTGTGTATGCAAATTGAAATATAAAAACTGAAACTTTTTATGTGTTTGAACTAGACGAAGGAAGGAGCTACAGATGGGCTTAAGCTCTTCAACTCGGGGGAAGGTTCGACTGTTAGCTTATGACCTCCAGGTAAGATTTATTGTTCTTTAGTGACTACAGAAAGAAAAATTTTAAATACATCAACTACAAAACAGTACTAATTAAAAATAATAATAACTACTATTTTACATTTTACTTCCACAGCTAAAGATTTTAACAATTGAAATGGAACTATTTAAAACTATAAAAGTTATACAGTAAAACTTGCATATTTGATGAAAACCACAAATTAACAACACTGCACTAAATTGCAGCAACACGAACATTATTATTATTAGTACAAATAATAGTCTAATATTTATTTTATAATTATTTTTAATAACATCAATGATATTGTAACACTAGAAATATTTTTTCTTAATCTTGAAAATGTAAAGCTCACAGATTTAATCAAATAATTATTAAAAAAAACATCATGTATCATTCAAAAAGGTCAATAGCCGGAAATAACTCGAAATCAATAGAAAATGTAGGCTTGAAAGATAATCCAGAAATACTCTACGTCACCAAGTTCTTGGAAAAGTTAACATCTCTTCTTAACCAATTAACTGCTAGAAATAATATTTACTTCAATTTGTACACTCAAAGTATATATATCAGACATAATATTGTGAAAAGTGCATCTAGTAGCTGGTTGAGATTGAAGATGCATGACAGAAGTTATCAAAGCACAGACATTACTGTATCAGGTGGAAAGTGTTATAATTCTGTTACTTTTTGTTGAATAACTATTAGGTTTTAGACTTTCTACTGAAGTGTTTTAAAATATTTTTTTTATACGTATAACATTAAAAGATAGTATCACGGAACAACTTCATTCATATTGCAACAATTAGTCACTAAAACTAACTAACACTTCATTTTATACACACAAAAACAGATAAAAAATTGTCTTTCTAGCTGACATTTACCTGATGGCTAGCTGGCTGTTCGACAAACGGCAGTCCTACATGAAAAGTTTCATCCAACCCATGTGTTTAAGCCTTTTTGTTTGTTTC
>NW_013764324.1:0-861 GCF_000517525.1 Limulus polyphemus
CACACACACACACACACATGTGAAATTGTTACTGTGAATACTTCAAATACATGTAACTCTTAAGTCATATGTGTAGCTATTATTATAGTCTGAACTTTATCAAACTCACTGAAACCTAATGGTATCAATATGTTACCACTTAATTTGGTATCAACATGTTACCACTCAAGCTGGTATCAGCATGTTACCACTTAATCTGGTATTAGCATATTACCATTCAATCTGGTATCAACATGTTACCACTCAATCTGGTATCAACATGTTACCACTCAATCTGGTATCAACATGTTACCACTCAATCTGGTATCAACATGTTACCACTCAATCTGGTATCAACATCTTACCACTCAATCTGGTATCAACATCTTACCACTCAATCTGGTATCAACATGTTACCACTTAAGTTACTAACGTCATATTACCATTCACTAATGTCAGCACATAACCACTTAATAGTACAAATATCTTACCTATTAATAGCATCTAATAGTACAAATATCTTACCTATTAATAGCATCTAATAGTACAAATATCTTACCTATTAATAGCATCTAATAGTACTATTACATATTACCAAGTCACTGATACAAGTATTTACTTCTCAGTAGCACCAGCATGATACCATTACCTATTACATAAACCCAAGTACTTACCTGTTACATAACGTTGTTTGTGATGTGAATTATATAAACCCGAATACTTATCTGTTACATAACGTTGTTTGTGAAGTACATAAACCCAAGTATTTACCTGTTACATAACGTTGCTTGTGAATTACATAAACCCAAGTACTTACCTGTTACATAACGTTGTTTGTGAATTACACAAACCCAAGTATTTACCTGTTACATAACGTTGCTT
>NW_013764325.1:0-862 GCF_000517525.1 Limulus polyphemus
ATCACGATTGTTTCAGCAATATGCTAATCAAGAGGAGAAATTAGCATTTTTTGTTACGAACATGACCTTTGTGTTCATTATGACGATATTTCAAATTAAGTTTAATTTGACCAGTATATTGTTCGTTGCCTTCACACCTAATTTGTAAGATACACTCTTTTTTTTCTTCTCTAAACTGTCACATCTCCTTTTTAATTTTGTATTCTATCTTATAGTTTGCCGTAAGTGAATTTACAGATAATATACAATCTGAATCGATTGATGAATGTATTTTTAACGATTCTAAATTGAGTATGGAGTCAAGAGTGGCAAGTTTTTTAATATTGAAAGATAACGTCGTGAAAAAACTAGACTGACTGTTGAATATTAGGTGCGTCAACATTAAAATTTTACAAACATCCGAACAGCGAAATAAGCCTGGTACTAAATGGAGAGCGCATGAGAAAAGTTCAAGTATAGCCAACTTTTGTTCTGTAAGAGAAATGGATTAATTGAGTAAAATGTACGTATTCATCGAAAGATCCCAAATTTATATATTTCGATTTTTACGGTACGAACGTCGACCATTTTACGAATAGATTTCTTCTACACCTGAAAAAGAATTCAAAACAACAAAAACTAACGAGACAAAAATTATCGATGCAGATTTTCGAAAATTGCTTTAACACATTGAGAGTTAGTGCGCTTGTAGTTAAAATGAGCAAATTAATTCTTTAATCACGTCTGTTTCAGCAATATGCTCAGCAAGAGGAGAAAATATCATTTTTTTGTTACGTAAATGACCTTTGTGTTCATTATGACGATATTTCAAATTAAGTTTAATTTGACCAGTATATTGTTCGTTGCCTTCACACCTAATTTG
>NW_013764326.1:0-863 GCF_000517525.1 Limulus polyphemus
TTTTGGACTGAATTGTCATTGGCGATGAAAAATGAATTCTCTATGCGAATATTAAAAGCCAAAAACAATGGCTCAGTCCTAGACAAAGCCACTTCCGACTAAAAAACCTGGACTCCATCCGCAGAAAGTGATGCTTTGCATTTTGTGGGACATCAAAGGAGTAATTCATTTCGAACTCCTCAATCCACAGCAAACTGTCAATGCAGAGATCTATAGTCAGCAACTGGAACGTTTAAATTAAGTACTTCATCAGAAACGCCCTTCACTCATCAATCGGAAAGGTGTTCTTCTCCACGACAATGCTTGTCCACATGTGGCACGTTTGATGCAACACAAGATTATGGAGTTGGGTTGGGAAGTTCTCACCCACCCACCATATTCTCGAGATATGGCACTATTGGATTACCATCTTTTTCGTTCGCTGCAACACCATCTTAACGGGAAAACGTATGCAAATGTGGAATGTGTTAAAGAGGACAGCGACATGTTTTTGCTTCAAAGCCAAGTGATTTCTTTAATCAAGATATTAACAACCTGATTGTAAGATGGAAAATCATCATCAATAAGAATGAAGACTATTTCATTTAATAAATGTTTTTTTTTTGATATATGAGTTGTTCGGGTTTTTTCACCTAAAAATGCAACATTAATTTCTTGATGACCTAATACTAGCAATCTATGAACCAATGGGAAAAGGCTTCAGGAACACTCAGCAACAAGGAATAGAACTATTCGTTAGTTCAAGAACAATATAGCCAGATATTTCCTGTATTCGATTCTTTTATAGAAGTTCAGATTCCGATGTAAAGTCAGGTAAATTTCATTGGTCAAACCAAGTGTGCAGACAAAAGTGATTCATAGTA
>NW_013764327.1:0-863 GCF_000517525.1 Limulus polyphemus
TTCCATCAAGTCTGCTAGGCTGTAGTTTGATTTGCCGCTTCTCGTTTCCATTTTTTTTCTCTATCCCACTCTCTGACACCAATTTGTTACGCCTCCAGTCGTTAACTGATTTTCCGTAAATTCGTTCTGACGAAACTTTAGCGACACAAGCCCTTACTTAATAAAACTGGTTTACTCTTTCCGAATATAACTTTACGATACACTCAACTTCAACAGTCGCGCTATAACAAACTATAATAACGACGTTAAGTTCAACAATACTTTCTGACTGCAGATCAATTACTCACTGTCTACACAAATATTGTCACGTCACGCCGTGACCATCTTATATACCAGCTTACCCTATATCTAGTAAATGCTAGGGCATTCACGAAGGAACAAGATACACTAGCCACGTGACCTCGCTGACGCAACAATATTGTTACAACACGCGCTCAACATCAATGCTTCTCTCAGCAACATTGTTATGTGTTACGTACGTAGTTAAAATTCTCTTGATATTCTAATCCTCAAACGATTCTGTCTTAGCCTTCTTTCTATGTAACACAGTTTAAACTGCCTGGCGAATGACTTCTGCCCGAAACGTTGCAACTAATAATTAAGTTTTGTTATAGACGTGTGTTTTACCTACTTTTAACACTTTTTTCAAAAACTGTAATTAAGACTAATTCCAACAATAGTATATTTCTTTTTTTAAGTTGTGTTTGTTTGTTTGGAATCAAGCACATAGCTACACAATGGGTTATCTGTGGTCCGCTCACACCACCGGTATCGAAACCCGATTTCTAAAGTTGCAAGTCCGCAGACATACCGTTGTGCCACTGTGGTTTTTTTAAAAGTTAAGCACAAAGCTACACAATGGG
>NW_013764328.1:0-1460 GCF_000517525.1 Limulus polyphemus
TAACATTAACAAATGAAAAATCGTTTTTGAGTGCTTGCCTTGGATTCAAATGTACAAAGCGCTTGACCAATCAGAGCGCTTAATGCAATTAGCGTCGGCAATCGCCTAATCGATATTCCAATTTTCATTTGATACTCGGCAGTCTGGCAGTTGCTTACTGTCATACACAGCTAAATTTAAATTAAGTGTGATT
The DNA here is from genome assembly GCF_000517525.1 of Limulus polyphemus. Classification (NCBI taxonomy): domain Eukaryota; kingdom Metazoa; phylum Arthropoda; class Merostomata; order Xiphosura; family Limulidae; genus Limulus; species Limulus polyphemus. The sequence goes on from NW_013764328.1 coordinate 194, forward strand.
AATTATGCAAAAGAGCATAGAAATAGAGCTGCCGAAAGATATTGTTGCGTCAGCGAGGTCACATGACTAGTACACGCCACTCCTTCTTGAACCTTCATGAATTATCGGGAGACTACTAGATTGTGGGTAGTCTGGTATATATAAGACGCTCACAACGTGACGCAACAAGGTAATGAGTAATTGAACTGCAGTCAGAGAGTGTGTAATTGAACTGGGTATTGTTGAAGTTGAGCACGTGAGACGTTCGTTGTAATAGCGTTTGTTATAGCGCGACTGTTGAAATTAAGTGTATCGCAAAGTTATATTCAGAAAAAATAAACCAGTTTTATTTAACAAAGGACTTGTGCCGCTAAAGTTTCGTCGGAACGAAGTTACGGAAGATTAACTAACGACTGGAGGCGTAACAAACTGGTGTCAGAGAGTTGGATAAAAAAAATGGAAACGAGAAGCGGCAAATCAAACTACAGCCTAGCAGACTTAATGGCAGTAATACAAGAACAGCAAAAGAAACAAGAAGAACGAGAAGAGAAATTACAACAGTTGCTAGAGGAAAAAGAAAAGAAACAAGAAAAACGAGAGAATAAACAAGAGAAGAAACAAGAAGAGAGATTACAGCAGTTGCAAGAAAACCTGCAACAGTGGCAGCTCGAACAGCAAAATAAACAAGAAGAGATTACAGCAGTGGCAAGAAAACTTGCAAAAGTGGCAGCTCGAACAGCAAAATAAACAAGAAGAGAGATTACAACAGCTATTGGAGGAGAAAGAAAATAAACAAGAGAGACTACAACAGTGGCCAAGAGGTACAAATGGAAAACATCAGTAAATTTAAAAGCGAATTAGATACGTTAAAGAACGATTTGTTGTGTGTTACACAAGGAGGATACATTGACCATCGACTTAATCAGCCCCAGACAATGGCAAGCCCCTTACAGAGCCCGCAGCTAAACCCTAATGCAGACATATTCAGTCCCGCTAGAAGTCAAATCCCAGATATGAATAGGAGTGATCCAGTGTGAAGGAAGCCACAGAAATTCGATGGGAAGGCACTGTGGGAAGCATTTAGAGCACAAGTTGAGCTACTGGCAGAGATGAATGGATGGACAGAGGAACAGAAAGCTGTATATCTGGCAACGAGCCTGAAGGAACAACCACTGGAAATACTTGTACAGTTGACAGCAGCCAACAGACACAACTATAGAGCACTGGTAGAGGCTCTAGAACTCAGGTATGGAACCCAAAACCAGTCAGAAGTCTACAGGGCCAGGTT
>NW_013764329.1:0-964 GCF_000517525.1 Limulus polyphemus
TGGCAACATGTTTTCTGACCAAACGGCTGATCACTGTGTAATGATAGCCAAGCTGTCTACCTATCGCCTTGTAGGACATACCAGGGGAATTCATGCCAATAATTTGCCATCTCTGCGCCTCTGATATCCGTCTTCTTGCCATTCTTACTTAAAATGATCTTGCATTCAGAAATTTGGGACTTAAATACGGATTTGATGCACGAGAAAATAGTGCATATTGGACGTGAAGAAGGGAGCAAGTTGCACGTGGGGATAAAAACGTGCCTGATTTAAATGTCACACCTGAACGCTCACATCCTTTTAATTATGTTTGAAATTATGAACATTGCTCAACATCATGAAAATTAAACCTTATTTTCAAAAAGCAATCCTGAAAAATATTTGGGGGTGCTTAACTTCTTTCCAGGTGTATATATATATATCCATTTGTTCGTAACTTTATAGTCTGGCATAGTTGGTTAAGTAGCATCGCAGGTTCGAATCTCAGTCGTAGGAGCGTTATAATGTGACGACCAATCTCACTCATCGTTTATAAGGAGTAGTCCAAGATGGTTGATGTTGACTAGCTGCCTTCGTCCTTATCTATCATTTGTAAATTAGGGAAGGCTAAGGTTGATAGTCCTCGGGTCGCTTTGCGCGAAATTCACCAGACAAACCTTGTGACTGTCATAATTTGTTCACCAGACAAACCTTGTGACTGTCATAATTTGTTCACCAGACAAACCTTGTGACTGTCATAATTTGTTCACCAGACAAACCTTGTGACTGTCATAATTTGTAAATTGAATCGATTTAATTTTGTTTCTATAAATAAAATACTTATATAATGTTGATACATATCTTATATCTATAGTTACTAGCCATTTGATACATATCTTATATCTATAGTTACTAGCCAACAATGCTCGCCCATCTAGATTTTTTTATTGTGGTCACGAGATGTTCTTTTCTTGTAGATTTAAAT
>NW_013764330.1:0-529 GCF_000517525.1 Limulus polyphemus
TATTCCTTGTGTCTTTAATCATTGTCCAATACTAACAGATCTTATAACTCAGATTTCCTGTATTCCTTGTGTCTTTAATTATTTTCCAGTACTAACAGATCTTATAACTCAAATTTCCTGTATTCCACGTGTCTTGAATCATTGTCCAATACGAACAGATCTTACAACTCTGATTTCCTTTATTCCTTGTGTCTTGAACCAGTGTCCAATACTAACAGATCTTATAACTCTGATTTCCTATATTCCTTGTGTCTTTAATTATTTTCCAGTACTAACAGATCTTATAACTCAGATTTCCTGTATTCCATGTGTCTTGAATCATTGTCCAATATGAACAAATCTTACAAATCTGATTTCCTTATTCTTTGTGTCTTGAATCACTGTCTAATACTAACAGATCTTATAACTCAGATTTCCTGTATTCCTTGTGTCTTGAATCATTGTCCAATACTGACAGATCTTATAACTCAGATTTCCTTCATTCCTTGTGTCTTGAATCATTATGCAACACTAACAGATCTTATAACTC
>NW_013764331.1:0-1389 GCF_000517525.1 Limulus polyphemus
TAAAGTAATCTTTTACCACATTTACCTTCTTCCCTTATAAATGAACCGATTACCTACCTTACCTAGATATAAAGTAATCATTTACCACATTTACATTCTTCCCTTATAAATGAACCGATTACCTACCTTACCTAGATATAAAGTAATCTTTTACCACATTTACCTTCTTCCCTTATAAATGAACCGATTACCTACCTTACCTAGATATGAAGTGATCATTTACCTAGAAATCACTTTCCTTACTCAATGACGTCTATATCGTGGATCAACCTTACAAATTAAACAATATTAACATTTATCTCACCTGACAATGAATTCATATTTTACCTCGTTTTAAGTGTCAACTTTTGTTAAAAGAGCTTGTATCCCTGAACATTAAGTCAGGCGTCTACTTCAACATCTAATGCATCAAGATTTACATCCTGTATAGTAATAAATTAAACACCAAACTAACTTGTTCCATCTAATCTCGGTTTTAATCACTTAACAAATCTGCAGCATAGTAAATCAATCTGCACTAAAAGTGGTTATGACGAAGAACACCTTGTTATTGATAAGAAATTGTTTGTAGGACAGACACTGTCAAAAGCTGAGTAAACCAGCTGAAAAAAGAAGTACAACAACGTTAAAACGCAGAGCTGCGTGCTTGTTTAAAGAAATATTTTTTTGGGTTCGTTTTGTAAAAACTGACCAGGTGAACTGACCACAGATCGCTTTCTTGTCAGCCAGTTTCTCAAAATTGATTCACTTTTAATTTAAACCAATGCTGAAACAACTGTAAATTAAATTGCAGTGGCATTACTACAGAATATCTGTTTCTATACCGAGGTGTTGATATTGTGGAAGCTTATTGTTGTCCTGTACTTTACCGAGGTGTTGATATTGTTGTCCTGTGAGACTTCTAGTTGTCTGCTTCTATACCGAGGTGTTGATATTGTTGTCCTGTGAGACTTCTAGTTGTCTACTTTATCGAGGTGTTGATATTGTTGCCCTGTGAGACTTCTAGTTGTCTACTTTACCGAGGTGTTGATATTTTTGTCGTGAGACTTCTATTTGTCTACTTTATCGAGGTGTTGATATTTTTGTCGTGAGACTTCTAGTTGTCTACTATACCGAGGTGTTGATATTGTTGTCCTGTGAGACTTCTAGTTGTCTACTTTATCGAGGTGTTGATATTGTTGTCCTGTGAAACTTCTAGTTGTCAACTTTACCGAGGTGTTGATATTTTTGTCGTGAGACTTCTAGTTGTCTACTTTACCGAGTGTTGATATTGTTGTCCTGTGAGACTTCTAGTTGTCTACTATACCGAGTGTTGATATTTTTGTCGTGAGACTTCTAGTTGTTTACTATACCGAGTGTTGATATTGTTGTCCTGTGAAACTTCTAGTT
>NW_013764332.1:0-862 GCF_000517525.1 Limulus polyphemus
GATCGTCAAGTGTCGGGCGTTTTATGACTCTCCTTGACTTCAGTCCCGCATATTTTAAACGATTTCTTACTGTTCTGGTTGACAGATTACGACCAGGTAACCACTGCCTTTTAAGACAGGTGCTTGTTTTGCAAACGGATTTCGTCTGACCAATCTACCAAGGTTCCTATCTTCACATTGGGTTGTTACAGATGGTCGACCAGATCGAGGACGGTCCTTAACATTCTGGGTGGCAACATGTTTTCTGACCAAACGGCTGATCACTGTGTAATGATAGCCAAGCTGTCTACCTATCGCCTTGTAGGACATACCAGCGGAATTCATGCCAATAATCTGCAATCTCTGCGCCTCTGATATCCGTCTTCTTGCCATTCTTACTTACAATGATTTTGCATTCAGAAATTCGGGACTTAAATACGGATTTGATGCACGAGAAAATAGTGCATATTGGACGTGAAGAAGGGAGCAAGTTGCACGTGGGGAAAAAAAACGCGCCTGATTTAAATGTCACACCTGAACCCTCACACCTCTTTAATTATATGTGAAATTATGAACATTGCTCAACATCATGAAAATTGAACCTTATTTTCAATAAGCAATCCTGAAAAATATTTGGGGGTGCTTAACTTTCTTCCAGGTGTATATATATAATTCTAAAATAATACTCAGAAGTTTGTATTTACCATATATATATATATATATATATCGATGTGAATGTTTCATGAGAAGTTTTATTTACCATGTATATGTATATTGTTGAGAATATTTAATAAGAAGTTTTATTTATCATATATATATATATATCGATATGAATTTTTAACAGAAGTTTTTATTTAACATATATAAATACATATATATATAT
>NW_013764333.1:0-862 GCF_000517525.1 Limulus polyphemus
GCTGACATTCATATCTGAGATGTGACTTCTAACAGGACTGAAGATGTCTTCATTAGGGTTTAGCTGCGGGGTCTGGAAGGGCTTGCCATTGTCTGGGTCTGATTAAGTCGATGGTTAATGTATCCTCCTTGTGTAAAAGACAATAAATCATCTTTTAATGTATTTAAAATTGAAATTCACTAAGTTTTTCCATTTGTACTTCTTGTTCCAGTTGCCACTGCTGTAGTTTCTCTTCTTGTTTATTTTATCGTTTTTCTTGTTTCTTTTCTTTTTCCTCCAACAACTGCTATAACCTCTTGTTTATTTTGCTGTTCGAGCTGCCACTGGTGCAAGTTATCTTGCCATTGCTCTATCTCTCTTCTTGTTTCATTTCTCGCTTTTCTTGTTTTTTCTTTTTCCTCCAACAACTGTTGTAATCTCTCTTCTTGTTTCTTTTCTCTTTCATCCAACAACTGCTGTAATTTCTCTTCTTGTTTCTTTTCTTTTTCCTCCAACAACTACTGTAATTTCTTTTCTTGTTTCTTTTTTCGTTCTTCTTGTTTCTTTTGCTGTTCTTTTTGTTTTTTTCTCGTTCTTCTTGTTTCTTTTACTGTTCTTCTTGTTTCTTTTCGCATTATTCTTGTTTCTTTTGCTGTTCTCGTATTGCTGCCATCAAATCTGCTAAGCTGTAGATTGATCTGCCACTTCTCGTTTCCATTTTTTTTTATTTTCCATCCCACTGTGTGACACCAGTTTGTTTCGTCTCTGTGTTAGCTTGTTAATTTTCGGAAAACATTCTTCCCTAGAAACTTCTGCGATACAAATCCTTTCTTAAATAAAACTAGTTTATTCTTTCTCAATTCAACTTTGCAATACACTTAAT
>NW_013764334.1:0-1124 GCF_000517525.1 Limulus polyphemus
AAGGAAGATGAACACTAACAGTTTGTTTTAGTCTAAGGAATATGTACACTAACAGTTTGTTTTAGTCTAAGGAATATGTATACTAACAGTTTGTTTTAGTCTAAGGAATATGTACACTAACAGTTTGTTTTAGTCTAAGGAATATGTATACTAACAGTTTGTTTTAGTCTAAGGAAGATGTACACTAACAGTCTGTTTTAGTCTAAGGAATATGTACACTGACAGTCTGTTTTAGTCTAAGGAATATGTACACTAACAGTCTGTTTTAGTCTAAGGAAGATGAACACTAATAGTCTGTTTTAGTCTGAGGAAGATGAACACTAACAGTCTGTTTTAGTCTGAGGAAGATTTATACTAACAGTTTGTTTTAGTTTCAGGAAGATGTACACTAACGAGAATAAAGTAACAATATTAAATCACAAAAGGAAGCGAGAAGAAAGTAACAATATTAAATCACAAAAGGAAGCGAGAAGAAAGTAACAATATTAAATCACAACAGGAAGTGAGAAGAAAGTAACAATATTAAATAATAACAGGAAGAGAGAAGAAAGTAACAATATTCAATCACAACAAATAGAGAGAAGTAAGCAACAATATTAAATTACAACAAATAGAGAGAAGTAAGTAACAATATTAAATCATCACAGGAAGAGAGAAGAAATTAACAATATTAAATCATAACAGGAAGAGAGAAAAAAGTAACAATATTAAATCATAACAGGTAGGTGGAGGAGAAAGTAACTGTATTAAATTACAACAAGAAGTGAGAAGAAAGTAACAATATTAAATCATCATAGGAAGAGAGAAGAAAGTAACAATATTAAATCATCACAGGAAGAGAGAAGAAAGTAACAATATTAAATCATCACAGGAAGAGAGAAGAAAGTAACAATATTAAATCATCACAGGAAGAGAGAAGAAAGTAACAATATTAAATCATAACAGGAAGAGAGAAGAAAGTAACAATATTAAATAATAACAAAAAGAGAGGAAAGTAACAATATTAAATCATAGCAGGAAGAGAGAAGAAAGTAACAATATTAAATCATAACAGGAAGAGAGAAGAAAGTAACAATATTAAATAATAACAAAAAGAGAGGAAAGTAACAATATTAAATCATAAC
>NW_013764335.1:0-862 GCF_000517525.1 Limulus polyphemus
GTTACTACATTTCATTTTTCCTCTAACCAAAGTTACAGGAGGAAGAAACTGCACCTGCAGAAGCTCCTTGTTTATTAAAGTCTTCATCACTCTTGCTAGTCCCACACCTTTCTATTTTAAAACACAATATCACTTGCCCTAATGTAAAATGCATTATTGTTTATTGTATTGCAATGTTGTTTGTATTGTAAACTGTGACAGTTTTATTAAAGGGTTGTACTCTATGTAAATCTGTCTCTACTCTCTTTGAGACTCAACTGTCACAACTCATTAGGAAAAAAAACATCAACATCCAAGATCCAAGAGCCTCTTGGTTATTAGCAGGCCTAACTTCTCTGCTTTCTTGGTTATCCATAAGATACCACAGTAAAAAGTCTATGCAGATACGCAAGAAAAATGAAATAGTTATATAAAAAAAAAATTCGAAACCTACAGTAAAGTTTAATAAACATAATGATGAACACTTGCTTCTTTTCACACAATTTTTCACAAACCTACAGTAAAGTTTAATAAACATAATGATGAACACTTGCTTCTTTTCACACAATTTCCATTCATTCACATACCAATGATCAAGCAAACCAAATTATGTAACTTAACCACAATTACCATTTCTGATTATGTAATCTCAAATAGTGTTAGTCATTAACTTAACCTGCACAAGGTAATTTTTTTTCAACAACATGAATTTACAAAAATATAGTACACACTTAGAAATAAATAGAAACACTTTACATATATCAAACAAGTTGACAGTATTCATACTGCATTAACTTTGATGGCAACCCTCTGCATACTAACAAATCATGTATGATAGTTTTATCATTAGCTGTTATTTTGTGTATTATGTGTACAAGTACAC
>NW_013764336.1:0-858 GCF_000517525.1 Limulus polyphemus
GTGGACTTCAGAGCTCTTAACAGTATAACTGAAAATGACTCTTATCCACTGCCAAGAAATGATGATACTCTTGATGCCTTAAGTGGAGCTAGGTGGTTTCAACTCTGGACTTAAAGTCAGGTTTCCATCAAGTAAAAATGGCTGAAGCAGATAAACCTAAGATTGCATTTAGTTATGGCCAAGGTCTCTGGTAATACCGTGTGATGCCATTTGGGCTTAGCAACGCTCCAGCAACATTTGAGAGGCTGATGGAACGAGTACTGGAAGGCCTACAATGGAGGATAGCCCTAGTGTACCTGGATGATGTCATTGTATTTGCAACAACTTTTGATGAGGAAATATCCCGGCTAGAAGAACTATTCAAGCATTTAAAAGCAGCAAACCTCAAACTCCATCCCAAGAAATGACACTTGTTCCATAAAGAGGTGCTTTACTTGGGTCACATTGTATTTGAGTATGGTGTGTGAACTGATCCTGACAAGGTGAAAGAAGTGCGTGAGTGGCTAACACCAGACAATGTGAGAGAGTTAAGAAGTTTCTTGGGACTCTGTACTTATTACCGAAAGTTTGTGAAGGACTTGGCAACTATAGCTGCTCCACTACATGATTTGACCAAAAAATGCCAGAAGTTTGAATGGACAGTTTCTTGCCAGCATGCTTTCAAGACATTGAAAGAAAAATTGGCTTCAGCTCCACTTTTAAAGCTTCCAGATCCCTCACTGCTGTACATACTGGATTGTGATGCTAGTAATGTCAGGATTGGAGGAGTGTTGTCTCAGAAAGTTGGTGAAAATGAACATGTGGTGGCCTATTTCAGTAGGGTCCTGAGCATACCAGAAAGGAACTACTGTATAACAC
>NW_013764337.1:0-859 GCF_000517525.1 Limulus polyphemus
GAGTGTCCCTCAACACCAACCACTACTGGTCTCCTTGAGGCTGACATGTTGGTAATATTCTTCCTACATTGGCTCCTCAAATATCCGTGCTTTCCACAGTTCCAACAACCTTTCTGGAAACCAGCCTTTCCTGCTGTGGCATCTCCCCTATGTTGAAGTTGCCAACATTGAGCTCTCTTGTGCCCAGGTTTGTTACAGTGCCATCAAAGTCCCTCAAACCTCTTTGAAAGCTGACCTTTTCTGGCCTTGAATCCTGATGACTGTACCAACCTTGGTACCTCTGTGCTGGACTTAACGTAGGATTCAAATTCGAGAGCTCTGGCCATTGCATCCTGCATGGTAGAGGGGTGTGCTTGCTTCACTTGTATTTTAAGTTGTGGACTGTCCAAGGCATTTACGAACTGATCCCTCAGCAACAACTTGAGGAGATTGGATGGTGCAGTTGGGTAAGCCTTGTGTGCCATGCTTTCCAAGTCCTGTGCCAGCTCTCGCAGGCTCTCCCCTTTAGCACGGACTCTCGTCCTAAACCTAGCCCTGTAGACTTTTGACTGATATTGGGTTCCATATCTGAGTTCTAGAGCCGACACCAGTGCTCTATAGCTGTGTCTGTCGTCTCCTGACAACTGTTCAAGTATTTCCAGTGGTTGTCCCTTCAAGCTCGTTGCCAGATATACTGCTTTCTGCTCCTCTGTCCATCCATTCATCTCTGCCAATAGCTCAAATTGTGCTCTATATGCTTCCCACGGTGCCTTCCCATCGTATTCCTGTGGCTTTCTTCGTATTAGATCACTCCTAGTACTAACATTCATATCTGGGATGTGACTTCTAACGGGACTGAATATGTCTGCATTAGGGTTTA
>NW_013764338.1:0-859 GCF_000517525.1 Limulus polyphemus
TTGGAGACGGCTTAAATGGGTAATGAAGAAAAACTTTAATATAAGTTTAACATGACAGCAAATGTACAACGTTTCGACAAGGTTTTGTCATCATCAGGTAGAGGGCGTCAGGCAAACACTCGAGCCTTCAGGACCATTTGAGATACTCATTACGTGTTACCAGTCACGTGACTTCCGCTGTCGTAACAATATAATACCAGTTTCGAGATACTTATCTTTAAAAGATTGAAAACTGTAAAAAAAAAGTGCATTTAAGTAAATTGTATGTTTGGACGCCAACAACTTCAAAAATTTACATATTTACAAATATTTTGAGCGAGGAATAGGTAACACTTCTAAAAATTGGTGTGGGGCATATCACGAATTTTCCTCCTCTTTATTTTAATGTAGAATTTTCAAAATGTTCAATTTATTCTAGATATGTGTAATTTTAGCGCGAGACGTGTTCAAGATAGTTGTTAGGTTTATTTCGTTCTATCTACCTTTGTTCACGTGATTGGAGGGCAAAAGGTTTTGAAGAGCTGCCTTCTATAAAAAGAATTGCCTGACGTTCTAGAAGGAATGAACTAATGATTCAAACATAAGCAAGTGGTATATGAAACAACATGAAGATCAATCCTCTATACCAGACTAAATATAAATGGCTTTTAAAATTGAAGAGCATCACACAAGATGATCGGTTTGTATTAAAACGATTGTTAATAGTGTCTAATAAAGTGAGTAAAAAGTATTATTATCATTTGTCTTTATTTGTTTCGTTCCAACAAACAAATTTTTCAATCGCTAAAAATACGGTTACAAACCTAAAAAAAAATTATGTTCTAGTACACTCCTTTGAAAGAAATGTTACAATAAAATT
>NW_013764339.1:0-861 GCF_000517525.1 Limulus polyphemus
AATATTGTTCTCTGGTATTATTTTCATGGAGAGGTGTTAACATGGGTAATGAACGAAATCTTAATCTCCGGTATTATTTTCATAGAAAGGTGTTAATCATGGATAATGAATAAAATTATGATATCGGGTACAATTTTCATAGAAAGGTGTTAATTATGGATAATGCATGAAATCTTGATCTCGGGTATTATTTTCAAAGAAAAGGGCTAATCATGGGTTATGAACGAAATCTTGATCTCGAGTATTATTTTCAAAGAAAGGTGTTAATCTTGGGTAATGAACAAAATCTTGATCTCGGGTATTATTTTGAAGAAAGGTTTTAATCACGGGTAATGTACGAAATCTTGATCTCTGGTATTATTTTCATAGAAAGGTGTTGATCATCAATAATGAACGAAACCTTGATAGCAGGTATTATTTTCATAGAAAAGTGTTAATCATGGATAATGAACAAAATTATGATATCGGGTACTATTTTCAAAGAAAAGTGTTAATCATGGGTAATGCATGAAATCTTTATCTTTTGTATTATTTTCAAAGAAAGGTGTTAATCATGGGTAATGAACGAAATCTTGATAGCCGTTATTATTTTCATTGTTTGTTTGTTGTTTATTTTTTGAATTTATGCACAAAGCTACACAATTGGCTATCTGTGCTCTGCCCACCACGGGTATCGAAACCCGGTTTCTAGCGTTGTAAATCCGTAGACATACCGCTGGGGGGCTATTTTCATAGAAAGGAGCTTATCATGTATAATGAACAAAATAGTGATTTCGGGTATGATTTTCATAGAAATTTGTTAATAAGGGATAATGAAGAAAATATTGTTCTCTGGTATTATTTTCAGGAAGAGGTGTTAAT
>NW_013764340.1:0-859 GCF_000517525.1 Limulus polyphemus
TAAATGTCTAAGAAATAAGTTTGTGTACAAGTTAGTAAATCAAAAAGTTCAGTTAGTTTTCTAACAGTTTTGGAGCAGAGATTCAGCAATTAAAATTTTAGAGGTTTTACTTTGGACAGATGTATTAAATGAGTATTTGTGATATTGGAAAGAAAGTCAGAAACATTTATTTATTTCAATATCAAATATTTTTACATAATAATATAAATGTTAAAAAAATCAAAGCATTTTAAAGTTTTTTTTTTCACTATCATTAACCTGTTAACTTAGTGTTTTCCAAACTTTATATAGTGGTGCACCCTCACTCAGCAAAGTTTCCATTGCCCCCCTCCCTCTACATTAAAATGAAATAATTTTTGTAAATTATAACAGCAAAATCAACATTTTCTATACCTGTTTTTAACACTTTTTTTTTAGATAAAATTTTTTTTTGTAAGGAGTGAGTAACTGCAAGAGCAAAAAAAAGCTTTGATAGCAAAGTGATAGCTTTGTTAGGTTATTTTAGTCTCCAACTTTTCTGTTTCTTATGTCATTATTTTTGGGCTTTCCTACCAAAAGGCTATGCCCTCCCAGCCACCAGAACAGGGTCATAAGGTCACACAGGTAAATCTTTTTCAGTGTTTTATATAATTTATAGCCAGAAATGGTGACTACTAATGGTAAAATAAAGTATCAAAAGAGATTTGTTAATAAAAGTCAATCAAGCTGGAATGGACTAGATATATCAAATAGAAAAGAGTTAATGGATTATATGTAGATATATATATATAAATTATTTTATGCATTTTGTACAGTCAGGGGTGAAATTCTGCAGGTACTCACCGATACTGAGCACCAGAACACATTTTTTAAAGTGATA
>NW_013764341.1:0-862 GCF_000517525.1 Limulus polyphemus
TATTATCATTAATTCAACTTTTTTATCATGTATGTAAATGATTGTTTGTCATAATGGTGCAATAACATTACACGATATTATGTTTTCGTGTTATGTTCAATAAGTTGTTAATTTCAGATGTACGTTAATATAAAATGATGTTAAAAATAGACCTCTGATACCAATTTCGCTTTTTTGTGTTTTGTTTATTAATATATATATATACATATTTATGGTTACAGTTATTAAGGAGTATTCCACAAATAAGCTGATTAAGCTTCGTTGGAATGTCTTTATTTTTGTATGTTTAATTTTTTATTAATATCTACATACTGTGTGCGACAAAAAGAATAATAAAATATGTATATGTACCGTATTATTAATCATAAAAAACAATAAGACTTTGCTTTCCAAGGTTGAGAATACCTCTGTGTTAGAGAGGATTTGGGACATAATGGGATATTAGGCGGTGGAGTGCTTTTCTTAAGAAGAAAGTTGTGTATTAAATTTTTAAGCAAAAATGAAGAATGCGCATTTTTTGTTTAAGCGTTTTGAAGGAAAGTTATTTCGTTCTAAATGAAGATGTAATCCGAAAAGATAGAGTAGGCCTAAAATTGAAAATATTAACACGATAACTTAAAACATTAGATGCATCTTTGATATGTCTTATCTGATAGGATATTGTTACGACAGCGGAGGTCACGTGACGCTAGAAACACGTCATATTCTCGAAGCTTCGTGAATCCTCGGGAGGTTACTAGATGTACGGTATTCTTTTATATAAGACGGCCAAGAAGTAACGGCAACAATCTAATGGTAAGTGAACTGCGGACAGAAAGAGAGTATTGTTGAGTCGAGCACGTGAGACGTTCGTTGTGAATTA
>NW_013764342.1:0-839 GCF_000517525.1 Limulus polyphemus
TTTTTTTTGTTTGTTTGTTTGTAATTAAGCACAAAGCTACACAATGGGCTATCTGTGCTCTGTCCGCCACGGGTATCGAAACCCGGTTTCTAGCATCAGGGAGACAGCTGCTTAGGATTTTTTTCTGTTTGTTTGTAATTAAGCACAAAGCTACACAATGGGCTATCTGTGCTCTGTCCGCCACGGGTATCGAAACCCGGTTTCTAGCATCAGCTGCTTAGGAACTGCAGTAGCTCCAAGAACGATTCGCACAAACACCGAAATAACATTTCATTTCGGTCTTTGATAATTCTGACATGCGCAGAATCGTCCACAAAGAGGTTAAAAAGTATTTCTTCGACGAGTGCAAATTTAACCAAACCTGACACTTCTTTATCTAATAGAGAACTTCTATCCAAACGAAAATTTAATGTAGAATAATACATAAATATAAATAATTTTAAACTACACATTGACAGTTCATTAAACTTCCAACACCTAAAACTTACTTTTTGGCGGAGGCTTGTAATTTGGTGGTGCATTGGATGTGCTGCCATAGTCGTTAGATGTCGCTGCGTTAGTTGGTTTTTCCTCTTCGAGAACTTCCTGACGATTAAAAAAAAAACGAGAACATTTACATTTATTTATTATTAAAATTAATTTTTATATCTAATCATAACAACTATCACTATTATAACTATTTTCTCAAGTGTCTCGACAAAAACTTTATTCTCAAATGCAGGGCGCATATGAAGATAAAACAGATAATTAGTATAATAATGGTTGGGGACGGCTTGAATGGGTAATGAAGAAAAACTTTAATATAAGTTTAACATAACAGCAAATGTACAACGTTTCGA
>NW_013764343.1:0-2554 GCF_000517525.1 Limulus polyphemus
ACTATGCCCACATTTTAACTGTGACAAGTATTTAATTTTGTAAAGTTTTACCATTCCCACATTTTAACTGTGACAAGTATTTAATTTGTAAAGTTTAACCATACCCACATCTTAACTGTGACAAGTATTTAATTTTGTGTATTTGAAGCAGTCAAGTCTTGTTCTGTTTAAACTAAATTATTAAATGCAAGTGAAACCAAACACTACATTCACTTTTACATATTTTCTTAACTAGGTAATATCAGGAAGATGTGTTGATTGTGAGAGGAAGTTAATATGTTACTAGTTTTAAAGTCTATTAAACTACATGTTGAAAGCAATTATATATATATTGTTCCCTGTAATGTAACTTTGAAATACATTTAAAAGGAAGAATTGTTTTTTTTATTTTACATCATATACCTCATTACTGACATGCAAACTAACAGAAAAGAATGATTAATATTTTTGGAGAGTCAGTAGGTATTAGAGGAAGTGTAATTGTCAGTAGGTATTATAGGAAGTGTAATTGTCAGTAGGTATTATAGGAAGTGTAATTGTCAGTAGGTATTATAGGAAGTGTAATTGTCAGTAGGTATTAGAGGAAGTGTAATTGTCAGTAGGTATTAGAAGAAGTGTAATTGTCAGTAGGTATTAGAAGAAATGTAATTGTCAGTAGGTATTAGAGGAAGTGTAATTGTCAGTAGGTATTAGAAGAAGTGTAATTGTCAGTAGGTATTAGAGGAAGTGTAATTGTCAGTAGGTATTAGAAGAAGTGTAATTGTCAGTAGGTATTAGAGGAAGTGTAATTGTCAGTAGGTATTAGAGGAAGTGTAATTGTCAGTAGGTATTATAGGAAGTGTAATTGTCAGTAGGTATTAGAAGAAGTGTAATTGTCAGTAGGTATTAGAGGAAGTGTACTTGTCAGTAGGTATTAGAGGAAGTGTAATTGTCAGTAGGTATTAGAGGACTGTTTTTATATATTTTACATTTTCTTGTACATTAATATGTATGTAGTATGATAATTAAGTAGAAAAAGTTGTGTATTTATAAGAGCAGATATTTGCATAATTTTAATTAATTTTAACGTTCTCTCACTGTGTAATTAACAAATGATTGAAAGAGTAATTATTTGTTTATACAGGTGTACAATTGTTGACCAAAGAAAATTATCAAATTTTTTTGTTGTACTATTACTTGACTTGTTCAGTATTGTGATTTTGCCCTTAAGAAATTATTAACTTACAATTAAAAGTAAAACATTTTATATACATTTTTATGCTTCATGTACACTTAAATCATCAGATAATTGTAAACCCGCATAATTTTGTGGCTTTGGCTATTTTTATTCTTTACCAAGTTTTGAATTAATATTAATAACTTTGTTCTAAATGCTATATTTAAAAAAAATTCAATCTAAACATTTTAGTGAAAAAATAAGTTTTGTTACCACCGCCTAATTGTTTGAATACTTATTTAAGTTCTGTGTAATATCGCATTCGTAATGTTCAGTTTAGTATAAATACCGTACTTTAGAAATATTTTTTAACAAATTATGGATAACAACATTTCATCAAAAAATTCTATTTTTCTTTGGGTACTTCAGGTTTTAAACTTTTTTGTTTAGCTGACTGAGCTGCTGTGTTTTATATGGTGTTTCTTTGAATAATTGTATTATTTCACTGTGTAGTAGTAGTAGTGGTTAAAGTAGAAGGTTGGGGGTCGAAGATGGACAGTGGCGTAGTGAGCAACAATAAGTAAAAAGTGGGTAAAACACAATGTTTCTAAAAGGGAGCTTACCCACAAATTCGCCACTGCTATTTCAAAACTTTAGATATATTAAGCGCTTAATAAAAAGAACAGTTTTAATACTTTTTAGTAATTATTACTAATAATTTACTTGTCAAACTGAAAAAAAAGTAAAATATTTTTTAATAATTTGATTTGTTTTAAATTTTAATAATTTTTAAAATTTTTAAGTTTTAAATTTAATACACCTAAAACTTATTTAGGTGTATTTCAAAAAGATTAGACTTATTTCTTTAGCATTATAATATTGTTTTAGGTAGAGCAAAATATTTTATTACATTTTATTTCATATATTTGTAAATTTAATATTCAAAACATGTTTCTTTTTTTTTTTTTGTAAAGTTCCACATGAAAATGATACACTAAATGCTTTAATGACATGATTTGTAATTCAAAATTTGTTAAAATTGAGAATAAGTTTATATATATTACTAATGTTTAGCTAAAGAGTATTTCCACTAAAAATCAATTAAAGTTTTTAGGTTCTGTTTCTTTGGAAAACTTGCATTGTTTCAATACTATTTATTTAAAAGTATAAGCACATAATTTTGCCACAATATTACTGAGTATCAAAGCTTATTAATTTCCTGTTTTTCTTGTGTAATATAATTCTTATCCAAACATACTGTAACTGTCTGCAGGTGAAGTTGGACAAAAATGGCAGATGGCGGGAAGTTTCTCAGGTACGTCAGTGTTGAGTAGAGTTTTGGCTGTTTGGTATGATTTAACTTCTGTGTTGCTCTGCATGAGATAGTAATGAGTTTCC
>NW_013764344.1:0-860 GCF_000517525.1 Limulus polyphemus
CTTTCAAGATATTGAAAGAAAAATTGGCTTCCACTCCACTTTTAAAGCTTCCAGATCCCTCACTGCCGTACATACTGGATTGTGATGCTAGTAATGTCGGAACTGTAGGAGTGTTGTCTCAGAAAGTGGGCGAAAACGAACATGTGGTGGCATACTTCAGTAGGGTCCTGAGTAGACCAGAGAGGAACTACTGTGTAACAGGGAGGGAACTTCTTGCTATAGTAAAGAGTCTGACATATTTCCATCCTTACCTCTGTGGTGCATGGTTTACCATCAGGACAGACCATGCTGCGTTAAGCTGGTTAAGATCATTAAAGAACCCAGAGGGACAACTGGCACATTGGATAGGAAAAAGAGACCAGTATAATTATAATATTGAATATAGAGAAGGAAAATCTCATGGTAATGCCGATGGACTGAGCAGAAGACCCTGCAAAAATGACTGCACACATTGTTGCAAAAGAGAGGTTGAACTAACCAGGTGCCATCAAGCTGAAGTCAAGGTGACTAAAAGAGTTGATGATGGTTAAATGGAACCAAATATAGATATTAAAGCAGAACAGGAGAAAGACCAAGATTTCAAGCCAATAACTGATTTTCTAAAAGCAATTATTTTGTGCCCTGCTTGGGAAAAGCTGTCTATTCTAAGCCCTGTGACAAAGAACTATTGGGCACAATGGGACCAGTTGAAGCTTGAAGATGGTATTCTTGTCTGGAGATGGGAAACTGCAGATGGGAAAGTGACGACCTCGCAAACAGTTATACCGAGAAAGTTACGGGACGTTGTGCTGCGTCAATCCCATGATAGTTTAACAGGAGGACATCTCGGAGTTAAGAAAACATTGAGTCACCTACGACAC
>NW_013764345.1:0-927 GCF_000517525.1 Limulus polyphemus
AGTGCTAGTTGTCCCACTGGGTTCTTTAATGATCTTAACCAGCGTAACGCAGCATGGTCTGTCCTAATGGTAAACTTTGCACCATAGAGGTAAGGGTGGAAATATGTCAGACTCTTTACTATAGCAAGAAGTTCCCTCCATGTTACACAGTAGTTCCTCTCTGATCTACTCAGGACCCTACTGAAGTAGGCCACCACATGTTCGTTTTCGCCCACTTTCTGAGACAACACTCCTCCAATTCTGACATTGCTAGCATCACAATCCAGTATGTATGGCAGTGAGGGATCTGGAAGCTTTAAAAGTGTAGCAGAGGCCAATTTTTCCTTCAACGTCTTGAAAGAATGCTGGCAAGAAACTGTCCATTCAAACTTCTGGCCTTTTTTAGTCAAATCATGTAGTGGAGCAGCTATAGTTGCAAAGTCCTTCACAAACTTCCGGTAATAAGTACAGAGTCCCAAGAAACTTCTTAGCTCTCCCACATTGTCTTGTGTTGGCCATTCACACACTGCTTTCACCTTATCATGATCAGTTTGCACACTATTCTCACTTACAATGTGGCCTAAGTAAAGCACCTCTTTCTGGAACATCAGCATTTCTTGGGATGGAGTTGGAGATTTGTTGCTTTCAGCTGCTTGAATACTTCCTCTAGCCGGGACATTTCCTCATCAAACTTTGTTGCAAACACTATGACATCATTCAGGTACACTAGGGCTATCCTCCATTGTAGGCCTTCCAGTACTCTTTTCATCAACCTCTCAAATGTTGCTGGATTATTGCTAAGCCCGAATGGCATCACACAGTATTTCCAGAGACCTTGGCCATAACTAAATGCAGTCTTAGGTTTATCTGTTTCAGCCATTTTCACTTGATAGAAACCCAAATTTAAGTCCAAAGTTGAAAACCACCTGTTTCCATTTAGGGCATTAA
>NW_013764346.1:0-862 GCF_000517525.1 Limulus polyphemus
ACGACATCGGAGGTCACGTGACGCTAGTATCACGCCACAAGCTTCTCGAACGTTCACGTCCCTTCCTGAAATATCGGGAGTTTACTAGATCTAGGTATTCTTTTGTATATAAGACGGTCACAACGTAACGGCAAGAATGTAATGAGTAATTGAATGTATGCGGACAGAGAATATTGTTGGGCACGTGAGACGTTCGTTGTGAGTTATAGCGTTCGTTATACCGCGACTGTTGAAATTAAGTGTATTGCAAAGTTGTATTCAAAAAGAATAAACCAGTTTTATTTAAGAAAGGACTTGTATCGTTAGAGTTTCTTCGGAAATAATTTTTACGGAAAATTAAGTAACGAACGGAGACGTAACAATATAATTCAACATAGAAAACAAGATTAGATTATTGACAGCTTGTAGTTTGCGACTGTAGTAACATATCAACGAAAACCGCGTCACAAATGAATCTGGCAAAACATACACACACAAAATCATAGAAATGCCATATTTTGTGTCTCATATAGCGCCCAGCTAGTACTGTACTTATTGAATAAATTTCATGATTATGAACTCTTAAAAACTTTCATCACTAGAACGAAAAAATACAATAGATGTAACGTGAATATCCTCAGAAAATGTTCAAGGTAAATAGGGCTTAATTCTAAATTATAATAGAGCCTCTGGTGAGAAACTTTTAAACTATTAGGGATTACATCCGGTTTAGAGATTTCCCATCTAGACTAGTAGAAGTAGAAATTTATGTGTGTGAGGGAAACAGAAAGGGAAGTGGGAGTTGTGCAAACAACACTATTAATATTATAATAAAATGAATTTTAAAAATGTTATCGAAGCAATAAAAAAGCACTTATTATCT
>NW_013764347.1:0-861 GCF_000517525.1 Limulus polyphemus
CTCAGTGTATTTGTGTTCACACATGGACGTAGTTTCACCAGATCTCCCAATGTTGTTGCTGTGGCCACTGATATAAAGGCTGATGTAATCAGGGAGGAATTTAGACCTTTTGTGTCTGTTGGTTCTGTGATTTGTACAGGTTGTATTCTATATTATAATCATTATTGAAGCTGTATAATCCTTTATATAATCTATTATACATAAAGTAATTTTGCCAATGTATACAGGGGAGTTGTAACGAATTTATTATTATGTATTTATTTTTAATATGAACATGGCTTGGATTGAATTTGTATCTAGAAATATGCGTGAGTTGTAGTATCAGATATGTGTTGCATATAACGAATTTGTTATATATTTATTTTGATGTCAACGAATGTTTCGAATAAGTTTATATTTGAGGGCGTGTCTCGCTTATCGTGTTAGTTTCGTATGGCGAAACTCCCGCCAATTCTCCAAGGTTGTAGAATATTCGTGAGCACAAGAATCAACGATATATCAACTTCAGTAACGGGTTAAATATAGTTCAGTATTGTTGAGAAAATCCTATAAATGGCGACGCGCCAAAAACAGAGAATAGAGCTAATAGACAAGTCTACTAGGAAACTGTTATAACCGTGTAAGGTATAAGCTGTGATTTTGCTAACCCTTATAAACTGGAAAATATACGACATTTGGCCAGAAACAACTATAAATTTCGAACGACAGTGAATTCTTATCAAACGTTAGTATCTCTCCATAAATATTACCGAGTTCTCATCGGACATTAGTGGTTTTATGAAAATATTATCTTACTTCAACGATCCAACAATTCAGTGCCTGACAAACCTAGCTAGCTTTTCGCCAATTATATGTTTGTTT
>NW_013764348.1:0-861 GCF_000517525.1 Limulus polyphemus
AAAAAGGTCAGCTTTCAGAGAAGTTTGAGGGACTTTGCTGGTACTGTAACAAACCTGGGCACAAGAGAGCTCAATGCTGGCAACTTCAACACAGGTGAGACGATACAGCAGTAAAGGCTGCTACCAAGAAAGGCTGTTGGAACTGTGGGGAGCAAGGACATCTGAGGAGCCAATGTAAGAAAAATACCACCAATAAGTCAGCTTCGGGAAACCAGTAGTGGTTGGTGCTAAGGGATGCCCACCAACCTCCATCGTGAAAGTCCCAACAGCTAAGTGTAAAATGGCAAGCACACATAGTATCTACGTGGCAGGGAATCTGGATGGCCAAAGGTGCAACTTTGTCATAGATTCTGCATCTCAGCAAACCCTTGTGAGCATCAGGGTGTTAGATCATGAAGGAGTACCAGAAGTCATAGAGAAGCTTTATGGTGTGACAGGACATTCTACAAGATTGCGGGGACCAGTGTGGGTAACTATCGAGCTCATGGGCATGAAAAACAGAAAGAAGGTATACTTGGCTGACATTGAAGACCAATGCATATTAGGATTGGACTGTCTACTATCGAGGAAGTGTGTAGTTAACTTCGATAAAATGACGATTGGAAATAACAAAGTCCAGACTCCAGTAAGAGTTGCTACATCCGTTGATCTGCATGTCACAGCACTTAAATCAATTACAATACCCCCTATGTCAGAGAAGATAATATGGGGTAGGATAAAAGAACATCCACATGGGAGCCCAATGCTTGTAGAAGCAGTGGAAGACCCATCCAGGCCAGCAGACTTGAAGACTGGAAGGTTACTTGTAGCAAGTCGTTAAGTAGTACCTATAACAGTGGCCAATTTCTCTAAATGTGAGCA
>NW_013764349.1:0-862 GCF_000517525.1 Limulus polyphemus
TCATGTCAAATAATGAAAACAAAACAACACAGTCGTTCTGTTAGTTTTTAGTTTACTACACACACACACACAGGGGTTGGGTGTGGTCTAGTATTTAGCGTCCATGAGATTCCATTTGTTTTGACAAATGAGTCAGTAAAATCAGATTTCCGACATATTTGATTTGTTACAAATAATTCAGCGAAAGCGAATGGTTCACTTTTCTTCGGAAAACGTTAAACAACCAATTAGCAACTACTGCTTGGGTTATCAGAGAAACATAACCAGCTAATAATTATAACTTTAGATGTAGTGCCGAAACGGAACAACTGGAAAACACAGTTAAAATTTTCTTAGAATATTAGTATAACTAGTCTTTACTGATTTGATATTTTTAACGTGAACGTCTCTTTTGCAACAAATGGGTTGGCGGTCAGATCAGAGACCCTAAAATTCAAGTATAGCAGTCTATATTTTGGAAGTGTTGAGGGGGAAAGAGGGGGGGGGGGGTGGAACCAGTCAGCAACATCCGCCTTACACACAGCTATTTCTGACCGAATAGTGAGATTCACTGTCACTTTTATAACGCACCCACAGCCGAAAGTGCGATATGTATTCAGAAACATGTCGAGGCCTTCTCTCCTCAGCCCGGTACGTTAACTATTAGGGACCTTTCTTTAGTAATAACGAGAGATTATAATGAAGTTTAGGAGATACTAAACTTTCTTCGCCATGTTTATCAAACACAATTTTAATAATTTGAAATAACAAGTGGTTACTCACATCTCGGTGATGTTCTATGTATATCTACATTGATCTGTACTGGATATCTACATTGATCTGTACTGGATATCTACATCGATCTGTACTGGATATCTATATT
>NW_013764350.1:0-860 GCF_000517525.1 Limulus polyphemus
TGGAGGAAGAGGGTGCTGTAATTCCTAGGAAATAATTGTTGTATTATTACCATAGGTTGTAAACACCTTTCTGTATTTATGTTGACAAATTTTAGTTTCCATATTGTGACCATTGTGTATTTTTGGGGGGAAAAGATTCATAAGAACAGAGAGACAATTCGCGAACTTCAGTTCTCATAAATCTTGGAAAAGGGCAAATTAAAAAAAAGAAACAATTTCTAATACTGATCTTAGATATTCTGCAAGTATACACAATAATTTCAGTAATTGTAGATATTAAAGGGTACTTTTCCGTTATACTCCCGCACAAGTTTTTATTATATGAATACAGTGCTTATTCATATATTTTTAGAAATTTATTATGGGCATTTACTACATGAATAAAATGCATATTTATATATATCTATATTTACATATTTATACATATTAATATATATTTTAAAAGTTCTTCCAATTGCGGAATATAACGGACAATTAAATTTAGACCTGTACAGAACAAACAAGCAAACAAAATCCGTTATTCGCTGTGTTACGTCTCCGTTTGTTAATTGATTTTTCCGTAACTTCGTTCCGACGAAACTTTGACGACACAAGTCTCTACTTAATAAAACTGGTTTATTCTTTCCGAATATAACTTTACGATACACTTAATTTCAATGTTCGCGCTAAAACAAACACTATAACGAACGAACGGTAACTTCAACAATACCCTGTGACTGCAGTTCAATTACTCACTATCTACACACACATTATTCCCCCGTCACGTTGTCACCCTCTTTTATATACCAGGCTACCCTATATGTAGTAAATACTAGAGCATTCGCCAAGGTACAGGATAGTTCTAGAAATTAGGTGGCGCC
>NW_013764351.1:0-861 GCF_000517525.1 Limulus polyphemus
CTCGTTCTTCTTGTTTGTTTTTTATTCTTTCGTTTCTTATTCCTGTTTTTTTAGCTGTTCTTGATTTGCTTCCGTCAAATCTGCTAAGTCGTAGTTTGATTAGTCACATCTTGTTTCCATCTTTTTTTCCATCCCACTCTCCGACACCCATTTTGTTATGTATGTGCTTGTTTGATAATTTCCGGTAGAAATTCTTTCCAATGAACTTAAGTGACACAAGCCCTTTCTTGATTAAATCAGTTTATTCTTTCTCGATACAACTTTTTGCAATACACAGAATTTCCACTGTCACTTTAAACTTAACTACCTTTATAACACACGCTATAAATCACCGTGATTCACACACTTTACTTACGGTGCCTTCTGCTCTCTTGACTCAATTATCTATCTGCCGCTGGCTTTCTTTGCCAGGCTTATATATGCTAAAAAATAGGGTAACTAGATGACATTCGAGCTGGCGAGCAAATTCATGAACCTTCGAGAAACTCCAACGCGCATGCTCCCAGTGTTTCCGCTATTGTAACACATGGTACCGCCACTAAAAACATCGTCATTTTACCACATGATTCCTTTACTGGCGAGATCATGGTTGTAATAAATGAAATACTCTTAGATCAAGTGTTTGTGTTCGTTTAACTAAAGGTTTATTTCTAATTAGTTGCCTTAGAGATTGATTTGAAAACTGTTGGCTTTGGGGTTGATTAAAAAATTGAAATTACTGGACTGTTTCTATAGCATTATCGTAAATCATGTCGTGGAAATATCCCTGCAAATCAGGCTATAGAAAATATGCAGACGTTGTACTTTTTATTTACAACTAATATAAAGATCCCACAACCCCACAAAATATACATCAATTTT
>NW_013764352.1:0-861 GCF_000517525.1 Limulus polyphemus
TTTTAACCGTCTAATGTAGAGTTGTTTTAAAGGTATATTTTTAAAAGAGGTTTAACAAAATAATGTTTTTAGAACAAATACTTTAAAAAAGTTGTCTTTGGTGATGTTGTGAAGGATTTTAAGAACCAGACAATTTTTTATAGTCTTGTAGTTTTCATATTGAAAATATAAAAGTTTTATCTGATGCAATTTTTCACCAAATTGTATTAAAATTAAGTTTAACACAAAGTATATGTCAAATAAACTTTTCTTATTTATGTTAAAGTACTGAACTGTTACATGTTTTTGTTTTAAGCTTAATTTAATAAACTGTGGGATAATAATAATGACATTAATAGTACCGTGTGGAATATCAGTATATAAACTGTGGGATAATAATAATGATGACATTAATAGTACCGTGTGGAATATCAGTACATAAACTGTGGAATAATAATAATGACATTAATAGTACCGTGTGGAATATCAGTACATAAACTGTGGAATAATAATGACATTAATAGTACCGTGTGGAATATCAGTATATAAACTATGGGATAATAATAATGATGACATTAATAGTACCGTGTGGAATATCAGTACATAAACTGTGGAATAATAATGACATTAATAGTACCGTGTGGAATATCAGTACATAAACTATGGAATAACAATAATGACATTGGTAGTACCATGTGTAATATCAGTACATAAACTATGGAATAATGATAATGACATTAATAGTACCGTGTGGAATATCAGTACATAAACTGTGGGATAATAATAATGACATTAATAGTTTGTTTTTGTTTTTGTTTGTTTTTTGAATTTCGCGCAAAGCTACACGAGGGCTATCTGCGCTAGCCGTCCCTAATTTAGCAG
>NW_013764353.1:0-1395 GCF_000517525.1 Limulus polyphemus
TATTACTGACATTCATATCTGAGATGTGACTTCTAACAGGACTGAAGATGTCTGCATCAGGGTTTAGCTGCGGGGTCTGGAAGGGGCTTCCCATTGTCTGAGGCTGATCAGGTCGATGGTTAATGTATCCTCCTTGTGAAAAAGACAATAAATCATCTTTTAATTCGCTTTTAAATTTACTAATGTTTTCCATTTGTGCTTCTTGTTTCCTTTCTTGTTCCAGTTGCCACTGCTGTTATCTCTCTTCTTGTTTCTTTTCTTTTTCCTCCAACAACTGCTGTAATTTTTCTTCTTGTTTCTGTTCTTTTTCCTCCAACAACTGCTGTAATCTCTCTTCTTGTTTCTTTTCTCGTTTTTCTTGATTCTTTTCTTTCCCCCAACAACTGTTGTAATCTCTCTTCTTGTTTCTTTTCTTTTTCCTCCAACAATTGCTGTAATTTCTCTTCTTGTTTCTTTTCTTTTTCTTCCAACAACTGCTGCAATTTCTCTTCTTGTTTCTTTCCTTTTTCCCCAACAACTGCTGTAATTTCTCTTCTTGTTTCTTTTCTTTTTCCTCCAACAACTGCTGCAATTTCTCTTCTTGTTTATTTTCTTTCTCCTCCAACAACTGCTGTTGTCTCTCTTCTTGTTTCTTTTCCTTTCCCCTCAACAACTGCTGTAATTTCTCTTCTTGTTTGATTTCTCATTCTTCTTGTTTCTTTTCTTTTCCCTCCAACAACTGCTGTAATTTCTCTTCTTGTTTCTTTTCTTTTTCCTCCAACAACTGGTGTAAGCTCTCTTGTTTATTGTGCTGTTCGAGTTTCCATTGTTGCAGGTTTTCTTCCAACTGCTGTTGTCTCTCTTCTTGTTTCTTTTCTTTTTAAAATAAACAAGAAGAGAGATTACAACAGTTGTTGGAGGAACAGTTGCAAGAAAACCTGCAACAGTGGCAGCTCGAACAACAAAAGAAACAAGAAGAGAGACAACAGCAGTTGCAAGAAAACCTGCAACAGTGGCAGCTCGAACAACAAAATAAACAAGAAGAGAGATTACAGCAGCTGTTGGAGGAAAAAGAAAAGAAACGTTGTCTCTCTTCTTGTTTCTTTTGTTGTTCGAGCTGCCATTGTTGCAGGTTTTCTTGCAACTGCTGTTGTCTCTCTTCTTGTTTCTTTTGCTGTTCTTGTGTTGCTGCCAAATCTGCTAAGCTGTAGTTTGATTTGGCGCTTCTCGTTTCCATCTTCTCTTTTTCTTCTTTTTTTTATCCCACTTTCTGACACCAATTTGTTACGCCTCCAATCGTTAGTTAATTTTCCGTAAATTCGTTCCAACGAAACTTTAGCGACACAAGTTTTTTCTTAAATAAAACTGTTATTCTATCTGAATATAACTTTGCGATACACTTAATTTCAACAGTCG
>NW_013764354.1:0-859 GCF_000517525.1 Limulus polyphemus
GTGTTGTACTAGATGGGTTATATGTTTGATACATGTTTTACATTAAATCTGTCCTCACCTAACAAGTTCTGTACTAGATGGGTTATATGTTTGCTGTATTTCATAAACTACCAATAGTTATTCTTACAGTAAATTATCATCATTACAATATCATGTAGCTTCATTTGTAACACACAACGTTATCATCGTTATAATATTATGTAGCTTCACTTGTAACACGTCATCCTAATTATATTATCAAGTGGGTCTATCTATTCTTCTTGACAAAACATTACAGTCCTTCAAATACAAAGTGGCTCCAGTGTTATTATTGACACAATATTGTATTATTTAAAAGATCAAATATTCTTTGTGTTCTTATTGGCACAACGTTCTGTTCTTGACAATATCAAATGGTCCTTGTATTCTTATTGGCACAACTCAAGTGACCCTAGTATTGTCGCTGACACAGTATTTTAACATTATGTGACCTTAATATTTCAATACACACAACGTAAATATTCGTGTATTTAATAAATTAATTTCTGTTCTAAGCATAATCTTAAAGCGATTATGATATCAATTAATCTGTGTAAGTTTATATGAATGTTATTACAATACCAATTAGTTTCCATACATATAAAGTTAAATTGTGAATATAATTGCAATTTCAAGTAGCCTAAGTATTGTTATAAACACAACGTTAACATTATTACAATATCAAGTAGCCTAAGTATTGTTATAAACACAACGTTAACATTATTAGAATAGCAAGTAGCCTAAGTATTGTTATAAACATAATGTTAACGTTATTAGAATACCAAGTAGCCTAAGTATTGTTATAAACATAACGTTAACATTATTAGAATATCAAGTAGCC
>NW_013764355.1:0-861 GCF_000517525.1 Limulus polyphemus
TATTCTTAATGCATAGCAGTATTTGAACAGTAGACAATCGGTAGTCATCCAGAAGTTGTTTTACCTAAAATTCATAAAGAAGGATGTCCTTTGGGACCTATAATGTCTAACATCGGAGCTCATAAAACCATGATTTCGCTGGTGTTTTGGTCGAAATTCAGAAGAGATTCGCCATTTTCAATTTTCTAATGAAATGCAACAAGTGAAGTTTGATAACAATGTTCGTCGTTCCAGTTTTGATGTTGAATTGTTATAAAAAAAATATACCTTTAAAAGAAACGGTACGGCTAATTGATGATTTGATTTACAATGATAATTCGAACAATGTGACTATTTCTAAGTCAGTTTTTTTTATTTCTGAAACTTCGCTTCTAAGGGATCTCACTTTCTTCGAAATGGTAGACTTTATGATCACTTCGAAGTTGTTGTTATGGAGTCTAGACTGGCGCCTTGTATGGGCAACCTATCTTTGTGTTATTATGAAAAACTGCTTGCAACAGTTTAAAACACCCTACTATCGTAGGTATGTTTCTTTGTTTCTTGTTAAGCACATAGCTACATAATGGGCTATTTATTATGTGCCCATCACGGGTATCGAACCCTAATTTCTAGCACTATTAGTCCACAAACTTACCATTGTGTCACAGGGGGTTCGTAGGTACGTAGATGACACATTTACTATTTTCAAGAACTCTGATTAAGCTTCCCAATTTCTTCACTATTAAAACAGTAGATATAGCAGTATATACAATTTAATGTTTTAACATCAATAAGATAATAAAAACTTTTATTTCTTCATATTTTAATCACAAATAATAATGATCACCTACAATGTGAAGTGCACAACCAAAAACATTTACT
>NW_013764356.1:0-861 GCF_000517525.1 Limulus polyphemus
TGCTTCTTAGCTGCATACGCACGTAATAAATATGTAGGTTTGCTTAGGTAGGATGTTGGTGTATTTACGCAATGTGTCACATGTGGGCTGAACATATTTTTATTTGTGTCTAGAGAATAATTTATAAATTTGTGAAATATCCTACTTATATATATATATATATATATATTGTTTGTTTGTTTGTTTTGAATTTCGCGCAAAACTACTCGAGGGCGATCTGCGCTAGCCGTCCCTAATTTAGCAGTGTAAGACTAGAGTGAAGGCAGTTAGTCATCACCACCCACTGCTAACTCTTGGGCTACTCTTTTACCAACGAATAATTGGATTGACCGTCACGTTAAAACGTCCCCAATGACCCAACTCCTGAAAAGCTACTGATACTTAAGTGCCGAGTTTGATTAAATGACCTAGCTCTTGGAAAGCTACTGATACTTAAGTGTCAAGTTTGATTAAATGACCCAACTTTAAAAAATGTGTGGTCTTTTTGGATTACAACATATTTTACTGTACTTCAGTAATAAGTCAATAAACCTCACTTGAATCTAATAGATTTAATGTGTTCTGATTTGTGTTTGTTTGTTTTGAATTTCGCTCAAAGCTACACGAGGGCTATCTGCGCTAGCTGTCCCTAATTTAGCAGTGTAAAACTAGAGTGAAGGCAGCTAGTCATCACCACCCACCACCAACACTTGGGCTACTCTTTTACCAACGAATAGTGGGATTGACCGTCACGTTATAACGCCCCCACGGCTGAAAGGGCGAGCATATTTGGTGGGACGTGGATTCGAACCCGTTACCCTCAGATTGTGAGTCGAGTGCCCTAACCACCTGGCCATGTCCGGTATGTATGTATGTAAGCTA
>NW_013764357.1:0-2050 GCF_000517525.1 Limulus polyphemus
ATTTACAGTAGGTGTCACTTTTAATGATATTTTTTTTACATATTTATCAACATTACTGGAGAATAGGTTGTACTGCCTCCAATGGCTCGTCAGTTTTGAGTTTTGGACGAATCCCAAACTAGTTTTAAACTTTCAAATCAATCAGAGATTTTGATTGGAGGTATGATCTGAATGGCAACCCGCGTTAACAAAAAAAAAAAATGGCGTAAAGACAAAAAGTATGCTATTTATATTCGAAAAAAAAAGAAAAATATTGTTCGTTTGTTTTGTTCAAAGCTACACGAGGGCTATCTACGCTAGCCATCTCTAATTTAGAAGTGATACACGAGATGAAAGCCATTCAACACCGCCCACCGCAAATTCTTGGTCTACTCTTTACCTACGAAAAGTAGAATTGACCACCACACTGTTGAAAGGGCGAGCATGTACAGTGACGAGATTGAATATTTTCATACAAATGGAGAAGTTCAGCACGATATATTAAAACGACTCTGAAAAATATTCTTGCAGCGTAGTTTACATTGCCAGAGGTTCAGTTGTAAGGTTGTCATGTCCAAACTTATACCATTTCTCTGCAAGCTTTTCATGGTCCATCTAGTGTATGAGGACGACGGTTCCCAGCGCCCATTTCAACAGTCCGATCGCACAGAAATCGATACTTATCTTTGTATGGAATAGCATGACTACCTGTTTCATTCTTCAGCCGTTTGAGGTATACGACAGATGAACAGGTGGTACGATTGAAACTCTTTCCTTGTTGGGCTCGTTTTCATATATATATCCTTTTTGACTATATCGCATACTGTTGCCTGGGGCACGTGGATTACTTTTGCCACTGATCTTTCTCTTCCTGGAGTCTCACCAGTTACAAGACACCGTATTTATTTACCACTGCTTGGGAATGACTTGTTGCAGGCTTCTTTCTGGATGGTCCTGGTATCCGAAGTTGATCCATATTCCATTGTTTTCAGTTCCTTTAAGTACAACAGATATATCCGTCATGGGAAATACTAAGTACCTGATCTGAACACATCTTTATGATGTGATTGTATGAACATTTTGCGTAGGAAGGACTGTTAAATACTCATTCCAAAAACGATCAATATTTGTTGACATCACACAACCTACAAAACACCAAACATTCACAGAACGTATTTATAATATATGGTATTCCACTGTGTTTTTATGTCTGCTGGTTGTCACGTTACTTGCTGATATAAGGTACTCACTTTCTCTATCTTATGACCTGGCATGGTCTGGTGGTTAGGGTGCTTGATTTGCAATCTGTGGGTCACGGGTTCCATTGTGACTTGTAAAGTTGTCATATTAATTACTTGACAGGCCCGGCATGGCCAGGTGGTTACGGCGCTCGACTCGCAATCTGAGGGTCGCGGGTTCGAGTCCCCATCACACCAAACATGCTCGTCCTTTCAGCCGTGGGGGCGATATAACGTGACGGTCAATCCCACTATTCGTTGGTAAAATAGTATACCAAGAGTTGGCGGTGGGTGGTGATGACTAGCTACCTTCCCTCTACTTACACTGCTAAATTAGGGACGGCTAGCGCAGATAGCCCTCGTGTAGCTTTGCGCGAAATTCAAACCAAACCAAACTAATTACTTGGCATTCTAATTATTATTGGTGTATAAAAGCATGAGGACTACTTACGTTGATATAAAGTGCAATAAAAAAGCCAATACGGACATACAACGCTACAAACCGGGTTTCTATACCCGCGTTGGGCAAAACACAGATAGCCCATTGTGTAGTTTTGTGCTTAACTTCAAACAAAACAAACAGAAACAAATTAGATGTTTAAGCGCATCGTTGTTTTTTTTTGGGGGGGCTATTTTAGGGGAAGTAATGGTAAGTGTTTTACTTTGCAAGTAAGTTTAAAAATTCCACTTGACATTTAATACTGATAAGATTTAGTTTCCCTTTAAAAATTATGATAATCAGTCAACATCTAGCAAAAACACCTAAAACTCATTACAATTACTTAACCTTCAAATTCGATGACGAGGAACCCACTTTGAGACTAATAATGGCT
>NW_013764358.1:0-863 GCF_000517525.1 Limulus polyphemus
GCTTTCCCATCGAATTCTTGTGGCTTCCTTCGTACTGGATCACTCCTATTACTAACATTCATACCTGGACTGAAGATGTCTGCATTAGGGTTTAGCTGTAGGGTCTGGAAGGGGCTTGTCATTGTCTGGGCTGATTAAGTCGATGGTTAATGTATCCTTGTTGTGTAAAAGACAATAAATCGTCCTTTAAAGTATTTAATTTGCTTTTAAATTTACTAACGTTTTCCGTTTGTACTTCTTGTTCCAGTTGCCACTGCTGTAGTCTCTCTTCTTGTTTCTTTTCTTTTTCCTCCAACAACTGCTGTAATTTCTCTTCTTGTTTATTTTCTTTCTCCTCCAACCACTGCTGTAGTCTCTCTTCTTGTTTATTTTCTTTCTCCTCCAACGACTGTTGTAGTCTTTCTTCTTGTTTCTTTTCTTTTTCCTCCAACAACTACTGTAATCTCTCTTGTTTATTTTGCTGTTCGAGCTGCTTGTAGGTTTTGTTGCCACTGCTGTAATCTTTCTTCTTGTTTCTTTTCTCGTTCTTGTTTCTTTTCTTTTCCTCCAACAACTGTTGTAATCTCTCTTCTTGTTTCTTTTCTCGTTCTTCTTGTTTATTTTCTCGTTCTTCTTGTTTCTTTTGCTCTTCTTGTATTGCTGCCATCAAATCTGCTAAGCTGTAGTTTGATTTTCCGCCTCTCGTTTCCATTTTTTTTTCTTTCTTTTCCGTCCCACTCTCTGACACCAATTTGTTACGTCTCTGGTCGTTAGTTAATTTTCCGTAAAAATTCTTTCCGAAGAAACTTTACCGATACAAGTCCTTTCTTAATAAAACTGGTTTATTCTTTCTGAATACAACTTTGCAATACACTGAATTTCAA
>NW_013764359.1:0-858 GCF_000517525.1 Limulus polyphemus
AAGTTTATTTATCGATAGTATTGAGTACAGTAAAGTTTAGTCCTAACTAAACTAAAGTAAAAAAAAAAAACGTACACACGTTACAATGTTAATTTATCTCTTTATCGAACTTAGGCCTGACATAAGATTAAGTTTTATAAAGTACAGCATATATATAAGTGGATTTACACATTTCGTTGTCTACGATTACAATTCGTTTGCATTGTACTAGAAATGTTATATTTAAAGAAGTACTGTTACGATAAAGATACTAATTTGGCCAGAAATGTTTTGCGGGTCTCTGCTAGTAGAGAATAAATGACCTAAAATTTTAAAGGACAGAAAAGAACAGATTTTTGAAAGTTTTAATTGTTTCATTTTAAGACGCTTTGACAGCTCCAAAATGGTAATTATTTAAACCATGTAAATGTGGAACTTTGTAGAAAAATACTATGAAGTTATTGAGTCTCTCTCTAGATCAAAAGACATAATATAATGGTTGACAAGCCAGAGGATTATGCATAATTCGTAAAAACTGGATTCAAATTTACACCAACAGTTTTTAAAAATGTAATAAAGATGACTTAACATTATAGAAAAAAGTACCACTGTTTGGTAAAACGAATGCAACTTGGTACAAATACAGTGTCCGAGGCAGACATCTTTAATCACAGCGTATGATAATTTAATGTTTTGACAAATGAAGTGTAAACGGTATTTTCATATTCTAGGACATAACGTTATTATATATATATAAAGGGATGAACATAACTCAACTTCTTGGACACAACGTTTTATACATATATATATAAAGTGATGAACATAACTCAACTTCTTGATCACAACGTTTTATATATATATATATATATATATATATAT
>NW_013764360.1:0-860 GCF_000517525.1 Limulus polyphemus
CACTCGTAAGCATCGTGGTCCTTGCCACTACAACGAGTACACGTCACAGAACCATGACAAGATATCTTTGAATGACCAAACTGCTGGCACTGGAAACATCGAAGAGGGTTGGGAATATATGGCTATACCTTACAATTCAAATAACCCACCTTAACAGTGGCAGGTGGATGTGGCAATGAAAACATCAAAATGAGAACAGAGGCCGGCACCATAATACCATCTTGATGAGTGGAGATCATTCGAACTGCTGAAACTCCTTGGCTGGAGAAACCAGCAAGGATCTCAGACTTGGGGATAGTCTTCAAGTCCCTCTCGACAATAACTCCTCGTGAGGAATTCAAAGAAGCATGCGGAGTAACGCCAATGGGGATATCCCAATGGCCTTTGAATTCAAGAGGAGTTCACTGTGCTTAGCTGTTGTTTCCACCAAGATGTCTCCAGATCAGAGCTTCTTAACTGATTTTGGAGAGCCAGCAAGCCGTCTAATCCCTTCTGTATAAAAATGGAGACATTTTCCCTAAAGATTTATCAGACAGTGAATGCAGGATCAGGAAGCGAGGTACAAGTGCACATTGTGATGGACACTGCTGTTCGGAGTCTTCAAGGTGTGGTCGTTTGCCAATGAGCAGAGTTTTTCGATTTATTTTTACTTAGGGGATCCATAATAAAAAGAGGGAGATTCATAGCACACTGACCCCACCCATTATGGAGTCCTACGAGAGGACGCACTACAATGTCAAACAAAGACACTGCAGCAATGCCAGGGTTTCGTGAGAACTATACCCAAACACCAGCATCAGACACGATGTCCGCAACATCAGTTGAGAATGCCCAACACTGGGACTCAGTTGATCCTAGCC
>NW_013764361.1:0-861 GCF_000517525.1 Limulus polyphemus
AATTATTGGCAGTGGGTATGAGTCTTTTTTGGTTATATTGTTAAGAGCCCTGAAGTCCACGCAGCAACATTGGGTCCCATCCTTCTTCTGGACTAACACGACGGGAGCTGACCAGGGACTATATGATTTCTCGACTATCCCTTCCTTAATTAGACCATCTATGACCTTATTTATCTCTTGTCGCTTTGCTGGAGCTATTCTCCTTGGAGGGACCTTTATTGGACAGTAATTGCCTGTGTTTATTCTGTACTCTACAAGATTTGTGCAGCCGAGGTCATGATCTCCTTTCGAAAAGACGTCTGCATAATTTGCCAAAAGTTCTTTAAAAAAGTTCTGAAGAGCCTGTGATGTTGCCAAATGGACTATGTTCTTCTTATAGAGGTCAGTTAAATGTTCTGGAAGTGTATGTCCTTTATTTAGAGTTGTACTTCTTGCTTTAACATTGAGTGGCTCTACCTCCTGGCACACACCCAACAATGTCCCTTCCTTAAGTGTCTGCTCACATTTAGAGAAATTGGCCACTGTTATAGGTACTACTTGATGACCTGCTACAAGTGACCTTCCAATCTCAAATCCGCTGGCCTGGATGGGTCTTCCACTGCTTCCATAAGCATTGGGCTTCCTTGGGGATGTTCTTTTATCCTACCCCAAATTATCTTTTCTGACATAGGGGGGTATTGTAGTTGACTTAAGTGCTGTGACATGCAGATCAATGGATGCAGCAACACTTACTGGAATCTGGCCTTTGTTGTTTCCAAACGTCATTTTATCTAAGTTATCCACACACTTCCTCGGTAGTAAATAGTCTAATCCTAATATGCATTGGTCTTGAATGTCAGCCAAGTATACTTTCTGTCTGTT
>NW_013764362.1:0-862 GCF_000517525.1 Limulus polyphemus
GCTTATGAAGCTTTTTCCTACTTTTATTTATTTTCCTAAAAAAGGCTATATAGGATATATGGATGAGTTTCTACTTGTTACACCAACCTGAGACTGCACTGAGTGATATTTGGACCTTAAATGTCACATTTTGAGACACAACTGTATGGTTTAAGGAAGGGAATAGGATATCATTGACAAAGAGGTTGTATAATGTTAGGCTTAACACTGACCCTTGTGGGACATTGGCTTCGAATGTGAATGGTCTGAAGGTCGGATTGTTGATCTTAACTTTAGTTGTTGTGTCGGTAAGAAGACGAAATATCCAGTGTAAAATAGGGATGGGTATGTGACTGTCATTTAGTCTATGGTGAAGTCCATTGTGCCATACCATCTTGGACATCTAGAAAGGTAGCTATGGTTGTATGCTTTCTATTGAAACCACGATAAATAGTTTAGGTAAGTTTAACGAGGTTGTCAATGGTTTGTCTACATTTTCTGCTTGAATTCTGTATGTTGTTAATAACATTGTTGGTTTCTAGGTAAAAATTTAACCAGTTTGTGATTAATTTCACCATCAATTATCAAGGGTGATTAGTAAGCTAATGGGTTTGTGGCGGCCAGGATTAGTTATTATTTTCATTGGATATTACCTTACTAGTAGCTGATTTCCAAATAGATGGGTAATATTCTGATAGTAACAATAAATTGTTACTGAGTTATGATTTTGTTGGATAGGTTTTCAGGATTCAGTTGTTAATTCCATCCTCTCCTGAGGCTTTGCATTTTATTTTCCTAAGATTAATTTTGATTTCTTCCTAAGTTATGGGGTTGATATACAAATCATTAGACTAGGAAATTTGTGTAATAATGAAAGTCTTCC
>NW_013764364.1:0-880 GCF_000517525.1 Limulus polyphemus
ACGCTAATCAACGAACGTCAACAATACTTCTGACTGCAGTTCAATTACTCACTATCTATACACACATTACATTACCCTCTTTTATATACCAGCCTACCCTATCTAGCAAATACTAGAGCATTCGCCAAGATACGGGATAGTTCTAGAAACGTTGCGTCACTGTAGTCATGTGACTCGCTGACGCAACAATACTGTCGATAAGCAAGGACGGATTTATTTATTTTCTGTTTCTCGCTATTGAAAGTAAAGATTCACGCTGAAGTGTCCGATCCAATATTGATAGGTATTTAGGTTTAATAACCCAGGGGTGGTCAGAATTAAAGTTATTTCTCTTCGCATCTTTCTTGGTTTGTTGGTAATTTTGTTTATTGTTGTTTATTATTAAGCACAAAGCTACACAAAGGGCCATCTGTGCTCTGCCCACCACAGGTATCGAAACCCGGTTTCTAGCGGTATAAGTCCGCAGACATACCACTGTGCTACTGGGGGGCTTGTTGTTGGTAATTTTAACGGTGCTTGTAGTAAAAGGCGTGGCTTCTGTGTAGTTTGAGATTACTTGCCGTGGTCGAACGAGAGGATAGGCTGTGCAGCGTATGCGTCATTGTGCCCACGAAGTTATGTATTTCTATTAGTCTATAAATTCAGAAATGTGTTCACAGATGTAATAGGAATCGGGTTTTCCTGTTGAAATTAGAAATACTGTGTTCTCCGATAGTTCAGTACTATATAAAGTCGATAGATGTTTTTTCGTCTCAAATGAGCAGACGTCATGTATACGTTTATTCACACTAATTTTGTTTTTAAATCTTGAATTTTTTACCAAAGAATTGTTCAATTGAGACCTTACAAATATTTCAGTATGATTTAGATTGTGTTACGC
>NW_013764365.1:0-856 GCF_000517525.1 Limulus polyphemus
AAAGTTTTGGTCTGTAAACCACAACTCCACAACTAACTGGAACTCTGCTTTCAGGAGAATGCCGTGAATCTACAATTTATAACACAAAATAATTTTAAAATTATATCCTTCCATGTATTTATAATTTCAACACAGAGAAATGGAAAAAATACACCCATAAAATAAAATACCATTTGTAGCATTTCTATATTTGTTAAAGACATTTTAAATAACCGACTTGCCAATCATGACACCTGAATAAGGTAAGTTACCATAGTTTAGAAGTCACTTATTAGAACGAAATGTTTAATATTGTTGCGTCAGCGAGGTCACATGACTAGTATCACGCCATCTGTTTTCTAGAAACATCCTGTTCCTTCAAGAATGCCCTAGCATTTACTAGATATGGGGGTAGTCTGGTATATATAAGAAGGTCACAACGTGATGGAACAACAGTGTAGTGAGTAATTGAACTGCAGTCAGAGAGTATTGTTGAAGTTGAGCACTTTCGTTGTTATAGCGCAACTGTTGAAATTAAGTGTATCGGAAAGTTGTATTAGGAAAGAATAAACCAGTTTTATTTAAGAAAGGACTTGTGTTGCTAAAGTTTTGTCGAAACGAATTTACGGAAAATTAAGTAACGACTGGAGGCGTAACAAATCGGTGTCAGAGAGTGGGACAGAAAATAAAAAAAAAGAAAGAAGAAGATGGAAACGAGTGGCGGAAAATCAAACTACAGCTTAGCAGATTTGATGGCAGCAATACAAGAACAGCAAAATAAACAAGAAGAATGAGAAAATAAACAAGAAGAGAGATTACAACAGCTGTTGGAAGAAAAAGAAAGAAACATGGAGAGAAATTACAGCAACTGTTGGAG
>NW_013764366.1:0-859 GCF_000517525.1 Limulus polyphemus
GCTTCACTGTTTCCCTTCTCAAACCGAGTAGAGTTTCTTCTTCGACAGTGGCTTTTTCAGGTGACACGTCTTCAGCAGCGTCATTAGTTCCATTGTTCACTTCATCCCAACTGAAATGTCCTGGACCGTAATAACGCCAAAGCCTGTTGGCATGCACCACCTTTGGCTTACCTCGCCAACCACATTTTATCTGGAAAGTCTCGTCTGAGAGATGATCCACTATGTCATATGGTGAATATCATCCATCCTTTCTGATAACACTTTCACAAACTCTGACACATTCTCAGGCAACTCTTCATAAGGTGGGTGTCCTGTTAACAGATCCACTGGCAACCGAAGTTCCCGACCAAATATCCACTTTGCTGGAGTGTATCCAGTGGCTTCATGCTCTGCTGTCCTATAGGTCATCAACAGTGGAGGGAGTAAGACATCCCAGTCATCTTGGTGACTATTACAAAACATTGCCAATTCCTGTCCCAGTGTCCAATTGTACTTTTCTACCATCCCATCGGACTGTGGGTGAAGTGGCATTGTCCTGGTCTTCGGGATGCCAAACAACTTGGAGCATTCATGGAACACAGCTGATTCGAAGTTACGGCCTTGATCTGACTGCAGTTTGTATGGCATACCAAATCTGAAGAAGAAATCACTTATAGCTGAAGCTAAAGTTGTAGCTTCCTGATTTGGTATTGCATATGCCTCAGGCCACTTGGTGAAATAATCCATCACCACACAAATGTACTTGTTTCCCGTACGAGTTTGGGGCATAGGACCAGCAATGTCAATGGCTACTCTTTCCATTGGTGCACCAACTTGATATAACTTCATTGGAGCACGTCCCTTATGTTTGGGTCCCCTT
>NW_013764367.1:0-861 GCF_000517525.1 Limulus polyphemus
TTGTATAGGAGAGAGAGAGATTGAAGATATAGACGGACAATTGAGTCAAGCGCGGTAGCAAGTAAAGTGCGTGAATCGTTCGTTGTAAATTATAGCGTGTGTTAAGTTAAGATGACTGTGGAAATTAAGTGTATTGCAAAGTTGAATTGAGAAAGAATAAATTAGTTTTATTTGAGAAAGGACTTGTATCGCTGAAGTTCTTCGTAAATAATTTTTACGAGTAATTAACAAACGACCAGAGACGTAACAATATTGTTACGCCTCCAGTCGTTAGTTAATTTTCCGTAAATTCGTCCCGACGAAACTTTAGCGACACAAGTCCTTGCTTAAATAAAACTGGTTTATTCTTTCCGAATACAACTTTACGATACACTTAATTTCAACAGTCGCTCTATAACAAACGCTAACGTCTCACGTGGCCAACAATATTGTATCCGCATACATTCAATTACTCATTGCACTGTTCTCCAGTCACGTTGTGAACGTCTTATATATACAAGACTAACACATATCTAGTAAATGCTAGGGCATCCTTGAACGTACAGGATATTTCTAGAAAGAAGGTGGCGTGATACTAGTCACGTGACCTCGCTGACGCAACACTACCCTCTCCTTAGTATTGTTCGTCCCGAACAATAGCCACTTACAATAAACCAATAACAATTAACAATAACTTAATTAAATGTACAGAATTACAAACACAAAATTACAATTCAACAAGGTCTCTTAATTTTACGGGGTGTATCTTCTTTCGTACTGGTCTCCGTCTCTTTGGCTTCTGCTTCACGTGGTGTTCATCTGCTTCATCAGGAAATATCCTATCGTCAGTAACAGTCACATCAGTGGTAGTAACTTCATCAA
>NW_013764368.1:0-860 GCF_000517525.1 Limulus polyphemus
CTTTAATGCACCAGAAAATTTTGAAATTTCACATGCATAACCTTTATAATGTTGAGATAGTTATCAAACATTTCTTAAGAAAAACTTTATATTTTATTTGTTATTTTCAGTGATTAATCTGTACGGGTTCGGCAGATTTGACCACCATAAAAAATTAGGAAATAAATATAAATTATGCCTTTTTCATTCTCGAATGAACACGAATTATAACATGAAAACATAAATGTTTAGATTAAATAGCTTAAATCTCATAACATTATACATTTATATATATTTATTATTTTTATCATATTAACCTTTAAGCCGTGCCTGGCTAACAATACAGAAGTTACAATGACACGGCTCATGTGCACTTATGTTACCATATCAAATAACATAAAACTGCCCTTTGGTCTATGCAAAGTAACTTGTCTTGGCTGTTTTAGTAGACTAGTATTTTGTAAAATACAGTCAAATTTCAATTATTATGCATTATATATGTATATAGATTATTGCTATTTTTAAATAAGTTCTTAAACTTATTTTTCTTAAAACATAGAACAGTAACTAAAGAAATAAAGCAAACAATTATCTCTTGTAGCTACAACCTTTCTACTTTTTCTACCTTTAAAAACTGCACGTGGAGGATATAAAACAAATATTTTTTTTAGGTTTTATATATACATTTGAATAACTAAAAAATCATAAATTACTACATTAATACCATAGAATCCAACTATAATTTATCAAGCTTAGTGACTAAGATGTATTTTAGTCTAAAAAAATATGAAATTTCAAGCAGATTAAAGACGCCCTACCTCGTTGAAATATTGGTTCAAAAGAAGACATGGTGCCAAGTCCATTAAAATGGCTGAGAAAGC
>NW_013764369.1:0-862 GCF_000517525.1 Limulus polyphemus
CATCATCCCTATATAATAGCACAGGCAATAATTATCATATAGCAACATATATAACTATTCAATCACAATTGAGTTTAATTTATCCTATTTTTGTCTATTAATATTCTACTACACTGTGTGCCTATGCTATTAGGTGAGGATGATGCAAATGTCATCCCAACCATCTTATTTGCATTGTTTTTAACCCTCCCCACATTTACGGTTGTATGTGTAGGGTTATAGAATATCGTAAAACAAAACTTATAATGATTAGAATGGAGTTCATTCATCATCTGAGTACCCTCGCTGCTATCGATATTTTGAGACAAATTTACTTGTTTCTCGTCAGTACATGACTTTGTCTGGCCCTAAGCACCATGTACGACTTCTCGAATACCAGCAATAACTATACGGCTTCTTATACATTATCGGTGACTGTACGGTTGTCCAGACATCAGAATAATATAACATCAACAATTTAACGTTATCATTTATTGAATATAGGTCTCACTAAAAACATCACTGAACTTTTAATGTGAAATGATAATAGAGAAAAGTCCATAATTTATGCTTATCTGATCCTGCTCAACTGTCAAATATATATATTTGATTTGAAGACATAATAAACTCCATCTGCGTATCACCAAGACATGATAAACTCCATCTACGTATCACCAAGACATAATAAACTCCATCTGCGTATCACCAAGACATAATAAACTCCATCTGCGTATCACCAAGACATAATAAACTCCATCTGCGTATCACCAAGACATAATAAACTCCATCTGCGTATCACCAAGACATAATAAACTCCATCTACGTATCACCAAGACATAATAAACTCCATCTACGTATCACCAAGACATAATAAACTCCATCT
>NW_013764370.1:0-861 GCF_000517525.1 Limulus polyphemus
ATGTAGAATGACATTAAGATTACAATCTGGTAAGGGTGTGGGGTGAGGAGGAGAATCGAAAGAAGAGGGAGAAAACTATAGATGAAAACACGGCGGAAATGCGAAAAACGAAAAGTAGAGGACAAGACTGTCCTATAGCCGGCAGTGGTCGAGACAGTAAGAACGTTGTCTAACAGCCATGTGATGAAATCGGAAAGAAACGGGATACCTATATAGAAAAGAAGGAAACCTTATTGTAGAGATCAATGGCGAAAGATTTCCTCTGATAAACCAACAAGAAGGTAGTGATGCTACACCTGTGGAGTGTCCATATTGTCACAGACAATAGCCACGTTATACACCTTGAGTTAATCAAAGATGATAATGATAAATCATAATGGCAATATTTTGATTACATGTATAGTTAGAATAATCAACATTACAAACACCAATTTCCGTTAATAGATTATTTACCTAATGTTATTTAATGTAATTGTAATTTCAGTTGGTTGTTTTATTGAACAAAACATAATATTTAGAGAAAATAAGGGAACTATTGGCCCATCTAGGCTGTTCCATCCTCTAAACAAAACTAAATCAATTAAAAAACAACTCAAAGCCACCTCTTATTATTAGTATAGTTATTATTTTTTCTTAAACTCTTAAATTTACTGCATCCACAATATACGAAGCAAACCAGTTCCAAATGCCAACCACCATGTTACTAACGTTATAAAAATAAAACTGTCTTAGCTAAAGATGGTTCTTAGCTTCTTAAAATTTGTTGATGTCCCCTAGTCCTACCATTCTCATCATTAAGCCTGAAAAAAGAGGATGCATCAACAGTATAACTTACTTAACCGTACTGTCTCCACAACATCT
>NW_013764371.1:0-1138 GCF_000517525.1 Limulus polyphemus
CAAAACATGCACTTTATATTACCGTCACTACCGCTCGCTCGACTCAATCATCTGTTTCTATCTGCAAAGTTATTTATCCGCTTTATTTGCCGGACTTTTATACTAAAAAAAGAGGGCGCCTGTAACAGACTAGAGTTCCCAGGAAAAGTCAAGATCCTTCCAGAAACTCCAACACGCATGCTTCCAGCGTCGCGTGACTTCCGCTGTCGTAACAATGCTTTGATAATTACAACATTTAAAAGTTAGATTAAGTCAGTGACAAAGTTAGAAATCGTTCCTTTGCGAGAGAAAAACAAAATGTAAAAGGGGAGATTACTTTTAGAAATGAAAACTATAATACAACAAGTTGTCTTTTGAGCTACACTTTACGCATTAAGTTAGATCAGAAGGATCCCATGAGCTTAGTAAGGAAAACAAAGAAGTTAATTGATGGGAGAAAGGAACATTTCATTCCTAGATTCTGTATTTGATATTGTTACGACAGCAGAAGTCATGTGACGCTGGTAACACGTGATGAATTTCTAGAAGGATCACGAAGGCTCGATTGTTTGTCAGACGCCCCCTATATTTGTGTATATATTATAAGCCCGACAAATAAAGCGGAGAATAGTGACGGAATATAATTGCAGATAGAGACAGATAATTGAGTAAAGTGAGCGGTAGTGACCGTAAGAAAAGTACGTGAATCGTTGTAAATTATAGCACGTGTTTAAGTTAAAGTGACTGTGGAAATTAAGAGTATTACAAAGTTTCTAACGAGAAAGAATAAACTAGATTTAATTAAGAAAAAAAGAAACTTTTATTACTGAAGTTTCTCAGAAGTAATTTTTACGGGAAATTATCAAACGAGCAGATACCAACAAATATTAAAAAAAAGTCTTGTTTGAGAAAGAAATGAACAACTTGATGTTAACATGTATTAATTATTCATTCTTTCTTATAAAGAGCTTAAGAAAGTGACTATAAATCCAAAACCAACCTGACCAAAGTCCTTAAAACAAAAAGTTGGCCATCACTTTCTTTAAAAGTCAGTTTTTACCAAAATGCAAATAAAAACTCGCATGCAAGAATTATGGACCTATTATCAAAGTTAATAAATTAAACACTCACTTCTAAACTAAAACAAGGAAGTAAATAC
>NW_013764372.1:0-1695 GCF_000517525.1 Limulus polyphemus
TTGACTAAACAAACAAATCACCGAAGTTTACTGAATGACAATCTAAACAGGGTATCACAGCACGTGAACACGAACGTAAAATTTGAATATACATACAAACATGTTTAGTAATCTATTTAGACTCCGACGAAAGTAGATATCATAGTTACGATGTTGTGTGTTTGTTTAACAATTGTGTTTTCGCTCATAACGTGTGGTAGACATTTTTTTTGGCACACAACGTTTAATGTGTACGGAGAGTATACCACAACGTTTATTGTGTACGGAGAGTATACGGTGTGACTAGCACAATGTTTATTGTATACACTGAGTATACGGAGCGTATACCACAACGTTTATATTACTTATTGTGTACGGAGAGTATACCACAACGTTTATATTACTTATTGTGTACGGAGAGTGTGCCACAACGTTTATATTACTTATTGTGTACGGAGAGTATACCACAACGTTTATATTACTTATTGTGTACGGAGAGTATACCATAACGTTTATATTACTTATTGTGTACGGAGAATATACCACAACGTTTATATTACTTATTGTGTACGGAGAGTATACCACAACGTTTATATTACTTATTGTGTACGGAGAGTATACCACAACGTTTATATTACTATATTCTCCGTACACAATAAGTAATATAAACGTTGTGGCACACTCTCCGTACACAATAAGTAATATAAACGTTGTGGCACACTCTCCGTACACAATAATAATATAAACGTTGTGGGTATATTCTCCGTACACAATAAGTAATATAAACGTTGTGGCACACTCTCCGTACACAATAAGTAATATAAACGTTGTGGCACACTCTCCGTACACAATAATCACAACGTTTATATTACTTATTGTGTACGGAGAGTATACCACAACGTTTATATTACTTATTGTGTACGGAGAGTATACCAAAACGTTGTGAATGTTGAAACACGCAGCTTGTTAT
Organism: Limulus polyphemus; assembly: GCF_000517525.1. NCBI lineage: Eukaryota > Metazoa > Arthropoda > Merostomata > Xiphosura > Limulidae > Limulus > Limulus polyphemus. The sequence goes on from NW_013764372.1 coordinate 950, forward strand.
CTAGTACGATTTAAGATTTTACTGCGATGTAAAACCAACAACAAAAGTTCGTTTCTAAAAACAAGAATGAAAGACAGGTAGAATAATTATTGTTTCACATTCAACAAGGTCAAAGTAAATATAAAATCCGTTTGCTAAAGGCAGAATGAATGTATTAAGACGAAACAATATTTATGAAAGAGATTAAGGACAAAATAAAGTGTTTATGAGAGAGATTGAGGACAAAATAAAGAAAAGAAAGATATTCGTTTAGACAGGAAATACAATTTTTTAAATAACACAAAAATAAAGGAGAAACTAGGCTTAACATACATTTCAACGAATCTTCTTATTGAACATCGTTTCAAATCTCACGTGTTATTGGTTTCACGGTATAGAGGTCAAAGTTCAAGTAAAAAAAAAAAGGTCGCGGTTAATCATATTACCCCCCTCTTTCAACGTACACATACAATAACATGTTGTAGGCGTACCTTGTTTTCCATTCTGCCCATTTTTATGCCATACCACCAAAGAAATCACGCAAGAGGTCGCCCCAATGTGCTATTTTTGACGGCGCGAGCGAAGACATGTTGGTCACTTCGTTTATATCTGCCAATGTGTTATTTACTAACAAACGTAAATAATTCAGCATTCTTTAAAAGAAAGTATGTGGAGATTAAAAACGGTGTTCAACACATCAATACCTCTCAGTGAAGCTTCAGTTCAAGTACCTATTACTGTAGAAATAAACTCCTGCAACAGTGAAG
>NW_013764373.1:0-856 GCF_000517525.1 Limulus polyphemus
GTGATATTTGTTATATGTGAAATGTTCATGCTTTTTTTGTAAAAACACAAATCTGTTATTTATATGAATTTAATATTTTTTCAACCCTGTCTCTAAATGTTAATACGTTGTGTATCATATCTAAATATTGGTAGAACTCCCATTGGATTGTTTATATTCATGGAGTTTCTTAACAATTTTATTTTCATACACATGTTCGTACTTATTATTTAAAATATTAGTTTTTACACTTATTTAATGTTTTTTTTTAATTTAATTTCACAATTTTCACTCTACATCTTTATATAAACTATTTTTACTACATATTTGAATTGTTTGTTTGTTTCTATTTAATTTTGCGCAAAGCGCCTCGACAACTATCGTCACTAATGTAGCAGTGTTAGGCCTAATCAACATCCCCCACTGCCAAATCTTTTACAAACGAATAATGGGCTCGACCTTCGATATATAACACCCCCATACAAGCAAGGGTCCAAATCTCTTGGAAAAGGTTTCGTACAATTTTCCATTAAAATATGATGGAAACTTTTTCAATAGCTTTACAAACATCCTATTATTTTTCTAACTGAAAATTTTAACTAGTGAGAATGACTATGTAAACATTTTATGATTAAAGTTAACTCACGTAATTCAGCGCCCTCTATCATACTACGTTTAGAGATAAGCAGAATATAACGCGTGTATTATCTTGGATAGAGCAAAGTAGAAACGGCTCAACAAACATCTAGAGCGTGTCATGGCTTAGTGGTTAAGGATCTGGACTCGCAATTGCTACTGGAAGCGGGTTCGAATCCCATTACTGAACGTGTTCACCCTTTCAGCCGTGGAGGCGTTATATATCGACGGTCAATCCCAA
>NW_013764374.1:0-860 GCF_000517525.1 Limulus polyphemus
GGGCATTAAATACGTATAACTCCAGTAGCCAACTTAAAAAGGGTATGAAGTACGTATAACTCCAGTAGCCAACTTAAAAAGGGTATGAAGTACGTATAACTCCAGTAGCCAACTTAATAAGGGTATGAAGTACGTATCACTCCAGTAGCCAACTTAAAAAGGGGTTTGAAATACGTATAACTCCAATAGCCAACTTAATAAGGGTATGAAATACGTATCACTCAAGTAGCCAACTTAAAAAGGGTATGAAGTACGTATAACTCCAGTAGCCAACTTAAAAAGGGTATGAAATACGTATAACTCCAGTAGCCAACTTAATAAGGGTATGAAGTACGTATAACTCCAGTAGCCAACTAAAAAGGGTATGAAATACGTATAACTCCAGTAGCCAACTTAAAAAGGGTATTAAATACGTATAACTCCAGTAGCCAACTTAAAAAGGGTATTAAATACGTATAACTCCAGTAGCCAACTTAAAAAGGGGTTTTAATATGTATAATTCCAGCAGCCAACTTAATAAGGGAATGAAATACGTATCACTCCAATAGCCAACTTAAAAAGGATATTGTTACAACAGCGGGGGTCGCGTGACCCTGGTAACACGTAATGAGTGTCTAGAATGATCGGGGAACATTACGATTAATCCAGTATTTGCTAGACGCCCTCTATTTCTGTATATAAGCAGGCAAATAAAGCGAGATAATTTATTGAATTGCAGACAAGCAGAGATAGAGACGGACAATTGAGTCAAACGCGGTAGTGACCGTAAGAAAAGTGCGTGAATCGTTGTGAATTATAGCGTGTGTTTACGTTAAAGTGACTGTGGAAATTAAGTGTATTGCAAAGTTGTATTGAGAAAG
>NW_013764375.1:0-862 GCF_000517525.1 Limulus polyphemus
CACAATGGGACCAGTTGAAGCTTGAGGATGGCATTATTGTCCAGAGATGGGAACTGCAGATGGAAATTGGTACATTGTGTGGTGATGGATTATTTCACCAAGTGGCCTGAGGCTTATGCAATACTAAACCAGGAAGCTACGACTGTAGCTTTGGCTATTAGTGATTTCTTCTTCAGGTTCGGTATGCCATAGGAACTGCATTTGGTCCAAGGCCGTAAATTTGAATCAGCTGTGTTCCATGAATGCTGCAAGTTGTTTGGCATAAGAAAGACCAGGACAATGCCACTTCCCCCCACAGTCTGATGAGATTGTTGAAAAGTACAATTTGACACTGGGACAAGAATTGGCAAAGTTTTGTAATTGCCGCCAAGATGACTGGGATGTCTTACTCCCTCCACTGTTGATGGTCTATAGAACAGCAGAGCATGAAGCCACTGCATACACACCAGCAAAGCTGATGTTTGATCGGGAACTTTGGTTGCCAGTGGATCTGATAAAAGGACGCTCACCTTACGAATAGTTGCCTGATAATGTGTCAGAGTTCGTGAAAGTGTTGTCTGAAAGGGTGGATGATATTCACCATCAAGTGCGTTAAAACTTGAAAACGTTTGCTGATTCCATGAAGCTATGTTATGATAAGAGATCTACTGAAGTCAGTTTTGTACCAGGAGAAGACAAGGTGTGGTTGTATAATCCAAGGAAGACCAAAGGGAAGTCTCCTAAGTTGTTTTCTCCATGGGAAGGCCTATATGACATAGTGGATCGTCTCTCAGACGTGACTTTCCGAAAAAAATGTGGTCGGCGAGGTAAGCCAAAGGTTGTGCATGCCAACAGGCTTTGGCGTTATCATGGTCCAGGACAT
>NW_013764376.1:0-862 GCF_000517525.1 Limulus polyphemus
CGTTGTCACCATCTTATATATACCAGACACCCCCAATCTAGCAAATTGCTAGAGCACTCCCGAAGGAACAGGATAGTTCTAGAAACGTGGCGTGACACTAGTCACGTGACCTAGCTGACACAACAATACTATATGTAAATAGAGACAGTGGTCTTTTATATTGTCTGGTCAGGTGATGTCTATAATAAAAGAGAATGACTAACAGTCACATGGGTAGTGAAAGTCACTTGGGAAATATGACTTATAATTTTGAATATGTAATGCAACGTTTTCCTTGGACTGGAATTTAAATTATCAAATTATCAGACAAGTTTAAGGAGAATATAGTCTAAAACAAGTCTAAAGAGAGAGAGAGTAAAAACTTATAGCTTTTAGCTCTCAGTAAAGGCACAACTGTCTGTTATACTAGTTAAATACATACACCGCTATTTATGTCAGTAAATAACAATTTTTTTTTTACTCTGTGTTTCCATTGTGCCCATGAACACAATTAGGTCCAGAGAATTTAGAATCGCTTTGCAATATTTCCTCATTGAACCTATCGTTAAGTTTTACCTTAGAATACCAAAATAGAGGTAAGGCCAAGCAAGTATAAGTTCTATCGAATAGCCACTGTGGTATGTAACTTTAGGGTTAATACAAACTCAAATCAACCTACTTCCTAAATTAAGAACACATTCACGAATACTTTTGAAAAATATTTCTAAATATACTTGAATAAAGACACATTCTTTTGTGGTTTTGTTTGTTTTGAAGTTAAGCACAAAGCTATACAATGAGCTATCTGTGCTCTGCCCACCACGGGTATCGAAACCCGGATTCTAGCGTTATGAGTCCGCAGGCATATCGTTGTGCCACTGGG
>NW_013764377.1:0-1237 GCF_000517525.1 Limulus polyphemus
TACCAAAGTCTTAACCACTCCATCCTGGATTATGTACTACCAATGATCAGTAAGTGCAACACAGCTGAATAAGATAAAAAACACTTGTTTAAGATTGTTCACAGGATGTACTTCAGCCACTCCCATTGGCCCTATTACATCTCACAAGACTCAACAGCATCACAGAACATTAACAGTTGTTACAGGTAACATTCCTCACAAGGGCCTTGGATTGTACAGACCATGCATACACTAACAGTTGTTACCAGTAACATTTCTCACAAGGGCCTTAGATTGTGCAGACCATGCATACACTAACAGTTGTTACAAGTAACATTCCCCACAAGGGCCTTGGATTGTACAGACCATGCATACACTAACAGTTGTTACAAGTAACATTCCCCACAAGGGCCTTAGATTGTGCAGACCATGCATACACTAACAGTTGTTACAAGTAACATTCCCCACAAGGGCCTTAGATTGTGCAGACCATGCATACACTAACAGTTGTTACAAGTAACATTCCCCACAAGGGCCTTAGATTGTACATAGCCAAGGATCCTATCACTAATCGACATCTCCTTTCAGTTAGACATTTCAGCTCCACAATAACCCAGACACTAACCAAGCAGAAAAGAACCTTATCACTATGGGTCATGGGGCAAAGCCATGTCATATTGTGTTTGTTGACTCGCATTCATAATTTTATTGGACTACTATTTCATGTATTTATGTCAATACGTTTGGTATCAAATTGTAGATTATAATTATAATTTTAGAATTATACATTAGTTAACTTCTTAATTCAAAAGTAAATATTAAAAAAGATTGTTTTTTGTGTGTCACGTGGTATGTTGAATGTAGCATCAGTTTAATTTAGATGTTTATGATGTCCAAATACAAAGTTTATAGTTTCTTATGAATTACGAACTCAAATTATCGATATTTACAAGCTAGAATCTAAAATAAAAACCTCCTATTTCTTCTATTTGCTGAGATATCACTACATTAACTGAATCAAACACAGTGGTCCCGCCCACCTCTTTCAATTTTTAAAAATATTTGCTTACATACACCTATTTCTGTCTACGACATGTGAATAACTGATCGAAAGCTCAAAATGTTCACCATTTGGTTCTCTGAGCCTTTGCAAAGGTTATTCATGGAAAATCCTTTCTTTTCATGGCAGATTCCAATCGGTAAAGTAAGTCTTTAGTGAGCTCAAAATTTCATATTTTTTTAGACCCAAATACAACTT
>NW_013764378.1:0-861 GCF_000517525.1 Limulus polyphemus
CCTAACAATGCCCCTTCCTTAAGTGTCTGCTCACATTTAGAGAAATTAGCCACTGTTATGGGTACTACTTGATGATCTGCCACAAGTGAACCTCCAATCGTCACGTCTGCTGGACTGGATGGGTCTTCCACTACTTCCACAATCATCGGGGTCCTTGGGGATGTTCTTTTATTTTACCCCAAATTATCTTCTCTGACATAGGGGGTATTGTAGTCGACTTAAGTGCTGTGACATGCAAATCAACAGAAGCAGCAACACTTACCAGAATTTGGCCTTTGTTGTTCCCAAACGTCATTTTATCAAAATTAACTACACATTTCCTCGGTAGTAAGTAGTCCAACCCTAATATGCATGGGTCTTCAATGTCAGCCAAGTATACTTTGTGTCTGTCTTTTATGCCCACGAGCTCAATAGTTACCCACACCGGTCCCCACAACCTTGGATAGTGTCCTGTCACACCACAGAGCTTTTGTATGGCTTCTGGTACTCCTTTGTGATATAGCACCTTGAAACCCACAAGGGTTTGCTGAGATGCAGATTCCATGACAAAGTTGCACTTTTGGCCATCCAGCTTTCCTGTCACGTAGACACTATGTGTGCTTGCCATTTTACACATAGCTGTTGGGACTTTAACGATGGGGGTTGGTGGGCATCCCTCAGCACCAACCACTACTGGTTTCCCGAAGCTGACTTATTCGTAGTATTCTTCTTACACTGGCTCCTCATATGTCCTTGCTCTCCACAGTTCCAACAAACTATCTGGGTAGCAGCCTTTCCAGTCGTGACATCTTCCCTGTGTTGAAGTTTTCAGCATTGAGCTCTCTTGTGCCCAGGTTTGTTACAGTGCCAGCAAAGTCCCTC
>NW_013764379.1:0-860 GCF_000517525.1 Limulus polyphemus
CCGGCAAAGCGACAAGAGATGGAGAAGGTCATGGATGGCTTAATTAAAGAAGTGATAGTCAAGAAATCAGATAGTCCCTGGTCAGCTCCCTTCATGTTAGTCTAGAGCATGGGTCACCAAACTATGGCCCGCAAGGTCAGTTCCTTCGGCCCGCCACTGCACTGTGCCACAAATGAGGTAAAATATAATTATTTATAAGGAAATAACATAGATTGTAGATAAACTTACTGTGTAAAAAAAATTAAAATAAGTGTAAGTAAAAATGTCCAAATTTGTCTAATCTGATTTTTGCATCTGACAGCAATATAAGTTTAAGAAAATCACTGAAATTCGGCAACTTTTTGCGACTTTGGATATCAGAGCGCTTTTTATGTAAGTACCTGCAATGAGAGTTCATTCCTGAAGTCGCCTCTGATAACTTAACTTCCAAGTATTTTTTCTTAATTTCTTCTCTATCTATTTAGCGATAACTGAACTTCCAAGTATTTTTTCCTTATTATTTCTTTCACCATCTATTGAGAGATAACTGAACTTCCAATTATTTTTTTCTTAATTTTCCTAACATAGATATCACAGCTGAAAGTATGCATAATCTATTTTTGGATTAATTTGGAGGCCAGCGAAGTTGGAACGTTCCTCCTGGATGGTACAAGTACCCCGGAGCACTAGACCAACGTTTGGGGAGATTTCCAGAACCCACGCTTTCCAACTTCACCCCGGGTTACTGTATGTGCATACAATCATAAACCCATGCCGGGGTAAGAGGATTAATGGGGAGGATCATATGGATCCCAAGCCATGAAATATGATACCACTTTGAGATTTATTGCAACAATTAACAGTACAAAAGAACAATAACT
>NW_013764380.1:0-2017 GCF_000517525.1 Limulus polyphemus
AGTATGGTGGTTATAAATTCGGTAACTAGAGTTACACTTAGGTGTTAATGGAGTTGTTGTACCAAGTAAGGCTAAAGATGAGTATGGTGGTTATAAATTCCGAAACTTGAGTTACACCACTTTGTTGATGGAGTAGTTGTAACAAGTAAGGCTAAAGATGAGTATGGTGGTTATAAATTCGGTAACTAGAGTTACACCTAGGTGTTCATGGAGTAGTTGTACCAAGTAAGGCTAAAGATGAATATGGTGGTTATAAATTCGGTAACTAGAGTTACACCTAAGTGTTCATAGAGTACTTGTACCAATTAAGGCTAAAGCTGAGTATGGTGGTTATAAATTCTGTAACTATAGTTACACCTAAGTGTTCATGGAGTAGTTGTACCAAGTAAGGCTAAAGATGAATATGGTGGTTAGAAATTCGGTAACTCCAGTTAAACCTAAGTGTTCATGGAGTAGTTGTACCAAGTAAGACTAAAGATGAGTATGGTGGTTATAAATTGTGTAACTAGAGTTACACCTAGGTGTTCATGGAGTAGTTGTACCAAGTAAGGCTAAAGATGAGTATGGTGGTTATAAATTCGGTAACTATAGTTACACCTCGGTGTTCATTGAGTAGTTGTGCCAAGTAAGGCTAAAGATGAGTAAGGTGGTTACAAATTCGGTAACTAGAGTTACACCTAGGTGTTCGTGGAGTTGTTGAACCAAATAACGCTAAAGATGAGTATTGAGGATTATAAATTCGGTAACTAGAGTTACACCTAGGTGTTCGTGGAGTTGTTGTACCAAATAACGCTAAAGATGAGTATGGGGTTACACATTCAGTAACTAGAGTTACACCTCGGTGTTCAAAGAGTAGTTGTAACCAAGTAAGGCTAAAGATGAATATGGTAGTTATAAATTCGATAACTAGAGTTACACGTAGGTGTTCATTGAGTAGTTGTACCAAGTAAGGCTAAAGTTGAGTATGGTGGTTATAAATTCTGTAACTAGATATACATCTAAGTGTTCATGGAGTAGTTGTGAAACGTAAGGCTAAAGATCAATTTGGTGGTTACAAATTCGGTAACTGGTTATAAATTCTGTAACTAGAGATACATCTAAGTGTTCATGGAGTAGTTGTGAAACGTAAGGCTAAAGATCAATTTGGTGGTTACAAATTCGGTAACTGGAGTGACACCTAAGTGTTCATGAAGTAGTTGTACCAAGTAAGGCTAAAGATGAGTATGGTGGTTGTAAATTCTGTAACTAGAGTTACACCTAGGTGTTCATGGACTAGATGTACCAAGTAAGTCTAAAGATGAGTATCGTGGATAAAAATTCAATTACTAGAGTTACACATAGGTGTTCGTGGTGTTCTTGTACCAAATAACGCTAAAGATGATAATGGGGTTACACATTCGGTAACTAGAGTTACACCTAGGTGTTCATGGAGTAGTTGTACAAAGTAATCCTAAAGATGAGTATGGTGGTTATAAATTCGTAAACTAGAGTTACACCTAGGTGTTCATGGAGTAGTTGTACCAAGTAAGGCTAAAGATGAATATGAAAATTATAAATTCGGTAACTAGAGTTACACCTAGGTGTTCGTGGAGTTGTTGTACCAAATAATGCTAAAGATCAGTATGGTGGTTATAAATTATTTAACTAGAGTTACACCTAGGTGTTCGTGGAGTTGTTGTACCAGGTAGGGCTAAAGGTAAGTATGGTGGTTACACATTCGGTAACTACAGTTACACCTAGGTGTTCATGGAGTAGTTGTACCAAGTAAGGCTAAAGATAAGTTTGGTGGTTGTAAATTCTGTAACTAGAGTAACACCTAAGTGTTCATGGAGTAGTTGTAAAACGTAAGGCTAAAGATCAATTGGGTGGTTACAAATTCGGTAACTGGAGTGACACCTAAGTGTTCATGGAGTAGTTGTAACAAGTAAGGCTAAAGATGAGTATGGTGGTTATAAATTCTGTAACTAGAGTTACACCTAGGCGTTCGTGGAGTAGTTGTACCAAGAAAGGTTAAGAT
>NW_013764381.1:0-861 GCF_000517525.1 Limulus polyphemus
TCTCGGAGTTAGAAAACATGGAGTCACCTACGACAAAGATTTTACTGGATAGGTATGAGGCGAGATGTGGAAGAATGGTGCAGGACATGCAGTACATGTAGTGCTAAAAGGGGACCCAAGCATAAAGGACGCCTACCTTATGAAGAGTTGCCTGTGAATATGTCAGAGTTTGTGGAAGTGTTATTGGAAAATATGGATGATGTTCAAAATCAAGTGCGTACAAACTTGAAAACGTCTGCTGATTCGATGAAGTTAATTGATGATAAGAGATCTACTGAAGTCAGCTTTGTACCAGGAGACAAGGTGTGGTTGTATAATCCCAGGAAGACCAAAGGGAAGTCTCCTAAGTTGTCTTCTCCATGGGAAGGCCCATATGACATAGTGGATCGTCTCTCAGACGTGACTTTCTGGATAAAATGTGGTCGGCGAGGTAAGCCAAATGTGGTGCATGCCAACAGGCTTTGGCGTTATCACGGTCCAGGACATTTCAGTTGGAATGAAGTGGACAACAGAACAAATGACGCTGCTGAAGACATGCCACCTGAAGAAGCCACCATCGAAGAAGAAACTCTACTCAGTTTTGAAAAGGGAAACGCTGAAGTACTTGGTGAAGTTACTTCCACTGATGTGACTGTTACCGATGATGGGAAATTTACTGATGAAGCAGATGAACCCCACATGAAGCAGAAGCCAACGAGACGAAGACCAGTATGGAAGAAGATACGTCCCGTAAAATTAAGAGACTTTGTTGAATTGTAATTTTGTGTTTGTAATTCTGTACATTTAATTGAGTTATTGTTAATTGTTATTGGTTTATTGTATGTGGGTATTGTTCGGGACGAACAATACTAAGGAAGGGGC
>NW_013764382.1:0-861 GCF_000517525.1 Limulus polyphemus
ATCATTTGTTTAGCTATTTGAGAGTATACATTCTTTATTAGTTGCATCATTTGTTAAGCTATTTGAGAGTATACATTCTTTGTTATTTGCATCATTTGTTAAGCTATTTGAGAGTATACATTCTTTGTTAGTTCCTTCATTTGTTAAGCTATTTGACAGTATACATTCTTTGTTAGTTGTGGTGTGGTTTTATTGAGTTTTGTTTTCAACGTCATTACATTAGATATAGATTCATTTAAATAGTTTGTTTTCTTTATTAGAAAGCTAAAGATAGTTAAATAATCTATTATTTCAGAGCGTGATATTTCTGCGCCCCAAGCTGGAGAGGGAGGATTATTGTTTCCCAATATGCATCATTCCGTGTGAGCGTTATTAACCAATTACGGGGAAGAGTAACTACGTAGTTTTTTAACAAAATGAACCGAACTAGGCTTAGCAGCAAGCGATTAAAGCTAATTAACGTTGTAAAGATGATACAACGCCTAATTGCTACTGTGTCAAATGAGACGAGTTACGATGGTTAACACTACTTACACCTAATTATAGACTAGCATAGCAGGTAGCTGACTATTCTCGTTCTTGTGTCAGATTCAGATTATAGTATCAGATTTCTATACGCTTTAAATTGAAGAAAAACTTCGAATAGTAAACCGCTTCAAGATTAATTTATGGTGAATTAAAAACAAAGAAAATAAAACGTTTATGTTGCGTTTCCTATAATGTGGGCCCGGCATGGCCAGGTGGTTAGGGCACTCGACTCGCAATTTGCGGGTCGCAGGTTCGAATCCCCGTCACACCAAACATGCTCGCCCTTTCAGCCGTGGGGGCGGTATAATGTGACGGTCAATCCCACTATTCGTT
>NW_013764383.1:0-859 GCF_000517525.1 Limulus polyphemus
CACTAGTGTGACTCATGTGACACATTTTCTCATAGCATGTCACCATCTCTATTTTATCCATCTCCCCTCAAAAATGTACGAAACTAAACGTAAATTACTCTATATAAAATCGTTATTGCTCAGACAAACCATGATGTTTATAGTCTTCAATTATGTTTGGTTATAGAGTTATCCAATAGAAAATCAGACCCATTCTGCCACACCCACCTGTCACATTCTCTCTTTCACAAATCGTTGATAGTTATCTTTTACGTTTCATTATATATTACCTTTAACCAATAGAAATTGAAGGTTTTCATCTATCATATGCCGTATTGTATTCTGAACAGAATGTCGTCAATTTCACTCACAGTACAAGATTCGTTCGGTGGGAAAGTTAACGACTAGCTTGGATAAATTTGTAACGGCTCTTATTGCATGGTTAGAAAGCCAGGAAAATTTTAATAGGTAAGAGAATTTGTCTACTTTTGGCATGTTATTAGTCTATATTCTTTGGTGAATTATTTAATTAAATACAAATTATTAAGTGCATTACTATCTATAGTATAAAAAATTAGGGTTAACTCTCTTGAATAGATTATTAGGTAAGACTCATTCTCTCTTGTTGGTTGAGTCAGAGTGACTATAGGTGGTATCCGCTTCCACTAAGGGTTTGTTTGTGATATAGAGACTCATTATAGTGATATCTTCCATGCACTCTTGCTTGCCCCATGTCTCCTCTAATTTATGTGTTAATGCAACAACTTGTTGGAGTGTCAGGTGTGAATCAAGTCACCCATATTGGAAGTTGCTTCTATGCTGCTGGTACTAACCTATTTGAAGTGTTAAGTTATCCAGGAAGTCAACAGTTCAAGGTTAA
>NW_013764384.1:0-1091 GCF_000517525.1 Limulus polyphemus
AAAAATTGTAAACATTTCATTAGTTTACAACTGTCTTTAAATTAAAAGTTCGTGTGTTCATCCGAAAATTGTAAACACTTCATTAGTTTACAACTGTCTTTACCCCCTAGTGGCACAGCGGTATGTCTGCGGACTTACAACGCTGGAATTCGGGTTTCGATACCCTTGGTTGGCAGAGCACAGATAGCCCATTGTGTAGCTTTGTGCTTAATTACAAACAAACAACTGTCTTTAAATTAAAAGTTCTTGTGTTCATCCGAAAATTGTAAAAATTTCATTAGTTTTCAACTGTGTTTAACTTAAATGAAACTCAAAACTTATTTTAGTACTTCACATGATTACTGGAGAAAAGAGTGATAGGCCTACAAGTGGAGCATTTCTAGCTAAAAGTATACAGTTTTTATGAGAAAATTGTATTTCGTCTCAAGTTACCCAAATAATAATTTCTTTTTGAATGAATGGCTATTTAATGAGTCATTAATAACATTTTTAGATACTCAATAAACTGGAAAAATAGACTTATTATCCCTAAAATGGCATATTTTGATATGAATTAGGTAAAATTGTATTAAGTTTCCAAAAATGTCATATTGGTTGGAATCAGTATTAACCATTGGAAGATGCGAGTCTCTTGTTTTGAAAGTTGAATTTTTCAATATAATTCTCTGTACAAGACGTATGCTGACAATCTGATGCAATTAATGTTACAGCCGGTGTAGGATATTAGCTTGCAATTAATGTTACAGCCGGTGTAGGCTAGTAGCTTGCAATTAATGTTAAAGCCGGTGTAGGATAGTAGCTTGCAATTAATGTTAAAGCCGATATAGGATAGTAGCTTGCAATTAATGTTAAAGCCGATGAAGCTACTATCCTAGCAATTAATGTTAAAGCAGGTGCAAGCTACTATCCTACAATTAATGTTAAAGCAAGCTACTATCCTACATCGCAATTAATGTTAAAGCCGATGTAGGATAGTAGCTTGCAATTAATGTTAAAGCCGATGTAGGATAGTAACATTAATTACAAGCTCCTGCTTTAATTGCAAGCTACTATCCTACAAATGTTAAAGCAGGTGTAGGATAGTAGCTTGT
>NW_013764385.1:0-850 GCF_000517525.1 Limulus polyphemus
GTTCCCATGGGAAAGTTAACGACTAGCTTGGATGAATTTCTAACGGCTCTTGTTGCATAGTTAGAAAGCCAGGAAAATTTTGAGAAGTAAGTGAATTTGTCTACTTTTTGTCATGTAATTAGTCTGTTCTTTAGTGCATTATTTAATTAAATAAAAATTATTAAGTGCGTTACTATCTGTAGTATAAAAAGTTAGGGTTAACTCTCTTCAAAACGGACGGTAAAGAAAAAAAGATTGGGTAAGTACTTGTTTTTCATATTTATTATTATAAAAGTAACTAAAATCTAAAAATACTGATCTTTTTAAGGTATGTTAGACTAGATTAGGTAAAATGATAATAATATAATTAAAATAGTTCATGAGGTACACACGCGAGCAGCTCATGAGTAATGTAATTTGATAGAGTAACGTGAGTTGCACGTTCCCCTGAGTGATTTACAACTCATAATGGCATGGATAGTAGTTAGACACAGTTTAAAGGACAATAAAACAATAAAATTTAATTGTAAATTGATGTATACTTTTATGAACTTAGAACTACTTGGGATAAAGAAATGTAGTTTAATGTTACACTTTGAAGTCATTCTAGAAAGAAAAATGGGGTAACTTAGGTTTATTTCTATCTTTATTTCTTTCTTTTAGGAGGTTTTAGGGACTACACAAAGAAAATTTGAGAATATTGAGATGAGGAAAAGTATTTTTAGTTTTAGTATATGGAATATTCAAAACAAATACTCAATATATTAATGGAGAAATCTTTATTTTATTTTACCAAAAATACTTTGCTAAAAAATATGAATTTTTGTATGTGAAAGACTGCCAAGTTTTGTGAAGATATACATACTATATT
>NW_013764386.1:0-860 GCF_000517525.1 Limulus polyphemus
CCCTCCAATACCTAAGGATCTGTTTATTGAACTGATGAATACTGCGACACGTTCGGTGGAATTCAGCTTTAATGATATCATGTATCAACAGATTGACGGAATCGCCATGGGTTCTCCTCTTGGACCTGCCTTAGTCAAAATTCCCGTTGGTTTCCATGAAAAAGAACTATTCAACAAAGTTACCAGACCTGCTGTTTATATCCGCTATGTAGACGACACATTTGCCATTTTTAAAACTGAACAGGAATGTGAGTGTTTCTTACAAGACCTAAAATCGTTGCACTCGGCTCTCAAATTTACTTTCGAAAAAGAACAACATAACTCTTTACCGTTCCTAGACGTCTTAGTTGAAAAAGATGACTTTCGTTTTCTCACCAGTATATACAGAGAACTTACCTTTACAGAACAATACACATGATGGGATTCTTTCAGTCCTAAAAGTCGCAAAACGAACCTTATTGCTACTTTAGTCCATCGGGCTCTGGTTATCTGTTCAAAATCTGAACTAGATTTCGAATTGAAGACAATTAAAACTATTTTACTAGAAAATGGGTATCCAGAAAACGTCATCAATCAAATTACTTCAAGAAAAATTGCGAGCTTATCAACTGCCCCAAAATTTGGTTATAACAAGTGTCCTGTTTACCTAAAACTACCATGGATTGGTATCATTTAAAAAAAATAATTGAAAAACAATTGAAAACGGCCATTACTAAATGTTTTCCTGCAGTGAACCCCTACTGTGCTTATTCCGCACGTAAGCTGTTGCCTGCAACACGAAAAGATGCGATACCTACCACACAGAAACGTATGGTTATTTATGAATTCTCGTGCCACTGCGAATGTCGGTACGAAGGTCG
>NW_013764387.1:0-861 GCF_000517525.1 Limulus polyphemus
CAGTGTTGGGTGTGTGCCAGTCAAAGTTAAGGCAAGAAATACGACCATAAAGAAAGGACATCCTCTCCCAGAACATTTAACAGACCTCTATAAGAAGAGCATAGTACATTTGTCATCATCACAGGCTCTTCAGGTTAGAGAACTCTTGGCAAATTATGCAGAAATCTTTTCAAAAGGATATCATGACCTCGGCTGCACAGACCTTGTAGAGCACTGAATAAACATAGGCAATCAACGTCCAATAAAGATCCTTCCGAGAAGAATAGCTCCTGAAAAGCGACAAAAGATGGAGAAGGTCGTGGATGGCCTAATTAAGGAAGGGATAGTCGAGAAATCAGATAGTCCCTGGTCATTTCCCGTCGTGTTAGTCCAGAAGAAGGATGGGACCCAACGTTGCTGTGTGGACTTCAGGGCTCTTAACAGTATAAATGAAAATGACTCATACCCACTGCCAAGAATTGATGATACTCTTGGTGCACTAAGTGGAGCCAAGTGGTTTTCAACTCTAGACTTAAAGTCGGGTTTCCATCAAGTGAAGATGGTTGAAGCAGATAAATCTAAGACAGCATTTAGTTATGGCCAAGGTCTCTGGCAATACCGTGTGATGCCATTCGGGCTTAGCAATGCTCCAGCAACAGTTTGGAGGCTGATGGAAAGAGTACTGGAAGGCCTACAATGGTGGATAGCCCTAGTGTACCTGGGTGATGTCATTGTGTTTGCAATAACGTTTGATGAGGAAATGTCCCGGCTAGAGGAAGTATTCAAGCGTTTGAAAGCAGCAAACCTCAAACTTCATTCCAAGAAATGCCACTTATTTCATGCTTTCATTAGGTCACGTTGTAAGTGAGCATGGTGTGCGAA
>NW_013764388.1:0-860 GCF_000517525.1 Limulus polyphemus
TGCTTGTAATCTGTACTTTCAGTTTACACCGATGTATTTCCTTTGCTAGTTGTGGTTGATTAAAATATCCGGGGATTCCTTGAATTATTATTGCGTATGATGGTTTATGGCTGGCTGTCTGTTTTGTGTTGTTGTTCATTATTTGTTCCGCTTTGTATTTGTTTATCACTTTGCTTTTGTTTCTTAGATTTTACTAGTGTAAAACCCTCTTCATCATTATTTAGTGTTTGTGTTTTGTTCTTCGTCGTGTTCAATATTTGTTCAACATCCAAGGAGTAAGGTGGTTTACTTACATTACTATCCTGTTCATTACCTCCGTTGATAGTGTCAGCCTCAGCATCTTCGGTTTCTTTATTAATTGTGGGTGATTTTGATATTTTTCGTTTCTTTTTTGCTCTACTTTTGGATAACTCTTCTTTTGCAAAATTAATTAATCCTTTAAGGCTAGCATTACAGTTATTAGGATCAGGTTCACCTACGTCAGACTTACAGAAATTATCTTGCATAGTCGGTTGTTTCATAGCTGTGGTTGTTTCTCCTGTATATAGATTCCGATCTTCAGAGTTGGCCTTGCCCGTTTTCCGTGTTGTTTTTGTGCCGGTGTTCATGGTCGGTCAAATAGAGAGAGGTCTCCCTCAGCGTAGGCGAGGTCGTCAGAGTCGCGACAGTTATACTGTATCACTGATTTAGTGGTGGATCTTTTTGGTCGTGAACTTAGGGGAACGTACCTGGAGAATGCTCAAGTCGTTAGGTACTATTCAAGATTTATTTTTGGCTGCTTACTGTCTGCCTTAAACAAACCGAATCTCAGTTTAGCATCTCACAACATTGGGAATGGGAATCAAATCTTGGTGAAAAAC
>NW_013764389.1:0-861 GCF_000517525.1 Limulus polyphemus
AACAATGTAGTGTTTCAAGTTCCACGTGGAAGCGAAAAATATCATATTGCAGCAGAGTTAGGACCTGAACTGATCCAGAAACAATATCAGCGCACATGTCAGTAGAGGGTCTAGGATAGTTTTGTTAAGATAAGTTGTGGTCGTAACACAATATTGGATAATATAAAGTGATGCAATACATAAAATATCAGGTTATTTGTGTATATGTGTATCCATATTAGCTGAAAAAGGTGAAAGGCATCTAACTGAAACATTTCGTGAATCGAACTATGTGTTCGGTTGGAGTAAACTACAAGATATAAGAAAATGGAATTTATCAATCTAAAAGTAACTTAGAAGCTGAAATGTTAGACAACCTAGCAAAAGAAATAGTTATTCTGAACAACAACCTGGTTATCATACAAACAATGATTATATCAACACATAAATAATGGATGCCAAATAGTGGTAACTAACAAAACTTAAACTTGAATAGGTATGTATTAAATTATTCTTAACAGTAGGTATTTATTAACTTTATGAAATTTAAAGGTTAAAATATGTAAGGTTTGAACTGTTACTGTCTGAATTACTATAAACGTGACATAAAATATCTACTTACACAATCAAACGTCTGACACAAAATTAGAAGTTATTATAATATGAAAGCTTTAATCGTCACACAACGTAACACACCTAACCTAAGAAAAACAATTATATATATTATACTTAATGATATTTAGGAGTTTTTCTGGTTGTGAATATGCATGCATCCATATTTATTAAGTTTAATTGTACAATTATACAAATGTTACAGCAGATGTTGCAGTAAACACAGACAATAGGGCTTGATTCCTCTACTTTTCAACCATTAGTGATGTA
>NW_013764390.1:0-848 GCF_000517525.1 Limulus polyphemus
TTGTTGTGTAATTGTTGTGTTGTTTCCCATATTGACAGTCTCTGCACCGTCGTGAGTTACGTAGTTTACTGTTGTGTAATTACTGTCTTGTTGTTTTCTATAGTGACAGTCTCTGCACCGTCGTGAGTTACGTAGTTTATTGTTGTGTAATTACTGTGTTGTTTTCCATAATGACAGTCTCTACACCGTCATGAGTTACGTAGTTTATTGTTGTGTAATTATTGTTGTTTTCTACAGTGACTGTTTCTACACCGTCGTGAGTTACGTAGTTTATTGTTGTGTAATTATTGTTGTTTTCTACGGTAACTGTCTCTACACCGTCGTGAGTTACGTAGTTTATTGTTGTGTAATTGTTGTGTTGTTTCCCATATTGACAGTCTCTGCACCGTCGTGAGTTACGTAGTTTACTGTTGTGTAATTACTCTTGTTGTTTTCTATAGTGACAGTCTCTACACCGTCGTGAGTTACGTAGTTTATTGTTGTGTAATTACTGTGTTGTTTTCTACAGTAACTGTCTCCACACCTTCATGAGTTACGTAGTTTATTGTAGTGTAATTATTGTGTTGTTTTCTATAGAGACTGTCTCTACACCGTCATGAGTTACGTAGTTTATTGTTGTGTAATTACTGTGTTGTTTTCTATAGTGACTGTCTCTACACCGTCATGAGTTACGTAGTTTATTGTTGTGTTAGTTTTCTATAGTGACAGTCTCTACACCGTCATGAGTTACGTAGTTTATTGTTGTGTAATTATTGTGTTGTTTTCTACAGTGACTGTTTCTACACCGTCGTGAGTTACGTAGTTTATTGTTGTGTAATTACTGTTGTTTTCTACGGTAACTGTCTCTA
>NW_013764391.1:0-862 GCF_000517525.1 Limulus polyphemus
AATATTGTTGACTGGTAAACATCTTAGAGAATGAGAACCTAACAATATTGTTGACTGGTAAACATCTTAGAGAATGAGAGCCTAACAATGTTATTCACTGGTAAACACCTTTTCTTCGCACTATTAATGTAACTTATTATGAACTACCCGGAGTACCCGCCGCCCCCTGGACGGAAGTTTTGTAAATTCATGATTAATGAAAGGTTATGTTAGGACATGGAAAGTTGCTTCCCTTACATGTCATTGTAAAAAAAAGAACGCCAAAACATTTATGAAAACCACAAAATTAAAAATGTAAAACTGAAATTTTGTAAGTATCTCCCCATGGACCCAACAATAGGGTGTGAGGCAGTGGTAAGATACGTCCATTGGTTTGGTTTGAATTTCGCGCAAAGCTACACGAAGGCTATCTGCGCTAGCCGTCCCTAATTTAGCAGTGAAAGACTAGAGGAAAAGCAGCTAGTCGTCACCACCCACCGCCAACTCTTGGGCTACTCTTTTACCAACGAATAGTGGGATTGATTGTCACATTATAACGCCCCCACGGCTGAAAGGGCGAGCATGTTTGGTAGAACGGGGATTGGAACCCGCGACCCTAAAACGCCCATAAAAACCGCAAAATGCAAAATTGTATTATTATGAATTACTGCGGGATTATGGTCAGGTGATGACGACTACTGGGTGTCCAGGAACCCTAATTACCATTGTTGTTGGTCAGGTGATGAAGACTACTGGATGTGCAGGAACCCTAATTAACATTGTGGTTGGTCAGGTGATAAATACTACTGTATGTCCAGGAACCCTAATTAACATTGTGGTTGGTCAGGTGATAAAGACTACTGGATGTACAGGAACCCTAATT
>NW_013764392.1:0-1482 GCF_000517525.1 Limulus polyphemus
TTACATCCAAGCAGGTGTTGTTGTTTAAATATCTCCAGTAAAAAGTTACATCCAAGCAGGTGTTGTTTAAATATCTCCAGTAAAAGTTACATCCAAGCAGGTGTTGTTGTTTAGATATCTCCAGTAAAAAGTGACATCCAAGCAGGTGTTGTTTAAATATCTCCAGTAAAACTTACATCCAAGCAGGTGTTGTTGTTGTTGTTGTTGTTTAAATATCTCCAGTAAAAACAGTTACATCCAAGCAGGTGTTGTTGTTTAGATATCTCCAGTAAAAGTTACATCCAAGCAGGTGTTGTTGTTGTTTAAATATCTCCATATTAACAATTATAATTGTTTTGAAAATCGTAGGGTACACAAATCTTTTCTCGTTCGATGTTATAGTTTTGTGAGAAACGTGAACAAATGTTCTGTTATCTTAAAGCCCACTTTTTTACGAAGTGTAGTTGCTTGTATTTGATAAATTGGTTTTATTTCCAGCTAATGATACTGATGCCCACAAGGATTGAAGTACGATACCACGGAAAACCCTAATCTTTCGTTTCTGAGATAAGCCACTTAAGGAAACACATTGATATAGCATAGCGTCCGATAGTACTGTAGAGCAACGTCATCATCTGTACATTTGATCCGTTTCTACTGCAAACAAAGGGTAGAAACTCATCACGTGCTTGTACACGTGTGTCTTATGAGAGATAATAGGCTTCATTGTCGGATGAAATCCTCCACTCTTTTCACAGTTTATTTCTGTTATTTTATATTTTCTTGCAGCGAACGTCGTCTTAATCTATATTTATTTGAGCATTTCTCTCTGTCTCTTTATGTGCTCGCACAAGTCTTTTCGTATTTGTTTTGGCACAAATTTATCTGTATGTAAATTCAGTATCATCGTCCGAGTGTCATATTTAGACTTATCAAGATGTGTGTGGTTTACAATGAGGCAGCTAGTTTTATACAGAAAATTATATAATTTCAATGTTATGTATAAAGGATATATACAGTTTTTCTTCCAGAAATGTAAAGAAAGAAACGTAATAAAATATCCAAGATAAGGTATGGATCGCTCGGGTAAATCTACAGGTGATTAGATAACAGCCCAGGTGGCCCGATAGATTCAATAAAAAAAATAGTTTTATTGGTAATCATCAGCTCAGTAGATAAAGTTTTTAGTTAAAAGTTCAAAGTTGGAGGATATTTGACTTATCCCGCGATAGGCGGGTTGATGATTAAGAACGACTTGACAGCTGTGGAGACCTTTAAAAAATAGCATATAACATGTTAATAATTTTAACTGCCGTGGGTCTGGTATTGAATAAAAGGCCTCTTGGACATGATGACTCTTGAAGGACAAAAAATAGACCTGAAGTTTTGTGTTTACTTGACGAGGCAGGGCTGTAGCCAAGTGTTTACATGATGAGTCAGGACTGTAGCCAAGTGTTTACATGACGAGTCAGGACTGTAGACAAGTGTTTACATGTCGAGCCA
>NW_013764393.1:0-861 GCF_000517525.1 Limulus polyphemus
TTTGAAAATTACGCAATGAACGTACAAATGTAGTTTTACTTTTGTTTGTTTGTTGTGAAGCATAAAGCTATACAATGGGCTATCTGTGCTGTGCCATCCACGAGTAACGAAACCCAGTTTTTAGAGTTATAAGCCTTCCGATTTAACACTGAGATACTAGGGGAAAAAGAGGAAGTCACGAGATCGAATCCCCTCACCGAACATGACTGTCATTACAGCCTTATGGGTATTGTACTGTGACGACCAATCTCACTATTCATCAGTATAAAGTAGCCCATGCCTAGTCTCTCACTTCAAAATTAGGAATGTATAGCGGAGATAACCCTAGCTTTGAACGAAATTCAACAACAACAAATCAATACAAAATCTATCTGTGGCACTCGTTCTTAATTTTGAATTGATAGACTAGAGAGAAGGCAGCCACAAATACTTGAACTACTATAACCGAATTATGGTATTTCACCGTCACTCTCACAACGCACTCACAGCCCGAAAATCTAGAGAGTAGATTCACAGTAACGGTTTGTTTGTTTGTAGTTAAGCCCAAAGCTACACAATGGGCTATCCGTGCTCTGCCCACCACGGGTATCGATACCCGGATTCTAGAGTTGTAAATCCTCAGACATACCGCTGTGCCACTGGGGGGGGGGGGCACAGTAACGGAACTCGGACTGTGGATCCAATCTAACGCTCGATAAATGATTGGAGAAATACGAATGTTTGAACTTTCATCAATGTGATATGCACCTAATTAAACTGGCACATGAAATATAGATCGACGCATATTTGAATAAATGTTTATATATTGAATTTATATTCTAATTTGAATAAACAGTCTTAAAACTACTGTTATCGAATGAC
>NW_013764394.1:0-2826 GCF_000517525.1 Limulus polyphemus
TAGAATGTGTAGACAAACATAACTAGTTGTGGGGAGAGGAAATGCACTATACAATTTAAATAAAAGTCCAAAGATACAGCTTTTGAGTGGTTTGTTTATTTTTATTTAAGTTTTTTTATGATGTTTTGACCACTTGTTTAGAAAACATATAGGTTGACACTTGTGTTTTGATTTAAATTAGGTTTTAGTTCATGAATAATTAATGCTTTTTTTATTTTTCTTGTATTAATGATGTTCTCAATGCATAATATTTTAAAGTTGTTAACATTAATTGGATGTTGAGTTGTTGTGCTCTGTTCATAAATGTGTGATGGGAGATTGCTATGTTCTTTGATCCTAATGCTTATGTTGTGTCCTGTTTCGCCTATGTAAATGTAATCGCATTGATACTTTTAGATGCTTCCATCGTTGAAATTATCAGAATAAACCTTCCTTAGATGACCTTTGATTTTAATGTTCGGTTTTTGAATAAAATTTTTTGATCAAATCATTGCGTGACAACAATAAATACAAAGTTAAAGGTGTTCTAGAATTCTAAAGCACTCTCAAAAATCTCAACAATCATCACATAATTTACAGTGTTGACGGAGTCTCTGTGTATACAATGACACAGAAAAATGAAGCAGCATACATAGTTCTAGAAATGATAACAAAAAATTCCAACAACATGCACTTGGAAATTTTGAAGGAGTTGTTCCACTTTGCACTAAAAATATGTTTTACCTGTCAAGACAAAACTTGTGAACAAATAGAGGGCCTAAGCATGGGCAGACTTCTGTCAACTGGATTATGTGAATTGTTTATCAACAAAATAGAAAGTCAGGCCATTAACACAGCTCTACACCCTCCCACTCACTGGCTTAGATACATCAATAATGTATTGTAGATTTGAAGACAATCACCATCAACAGTCATTTCTGCAACACGTAAACAACGTTCACTCTAACATCAAATTCACTCATGAAGATGATGAAAACCAGGTTTTAAATTACATGAGCATAACAATCATAGCATTTAACATATGTAGTAGCAGTAATGTGCAACATGAATTAGAATCAATATTTGACACATACAGTATATTAACAAATGTCACTTCCATAAACACATTGTCACTAGAACCTTAGCTAAGTATAAAACCAAACTCAACAACAGAAAAAAATGAAAGGGAAAACAACATAAACTCCATGAAAAAAACAAAATGCACAAACTCAGACACACTAGTAGATGTCTTACCATATCATAGCTATGTAACCCAAAACATCATAAACATTAAAAAAACACAAAATAACCAGCAAAGTTACGATTGATTGCTGTTTACAGATTCTTCTTTCAAGCTCCTTAGGGCATGTTGGAAGAAAATAAAATAAATTTCTTGGAACTCTTGATGAATGTTATAAAAGACAATTGAATATTCTACTTTAAGTTAAAAAAGAACAATGACATCACAGAAGATATGTATAACAGCTTAAAAGTCACCAATTCATGTCCCCCTTGTTTGCTTAGTGTTCCGAAGATTCACAAAAACCCAACTGACATCTGCTCCATCTTTCCACTATGGCAGCTATAACCATGTGCTTGCACAATTCCTAGAAATCTAGTTTCTGTCTATAAACATAAATAAAATAACTACCTATATCTCCAGAACGTAACTTTATTAGCTCAATATTTCACTATTACAGCTTCATCAGGAGCTATCGATGTCCTACAATTTCACTAATCCAGTTAAATCTAAACTGGAACACTGTCATTCGTAAATCGAACATTGATACACGTGTTTAGAAAGTTCACATTATATCAAAATAATTTCCAACATTCTTGAATTGATATTGTTAAGACAAATCAAACCAACTGTTACGTCAGCGAGGTCACATGACTAGTATCACGCCACGTCTTTCTAGAAATATCCTGTTCCTTCATGAATGCCCTAGCGTTTACTATATATGTGTTAGTCTTATATATATAAGAAATAAAAGTAAAGGATTTTTGGTTTTAGCAAAGGATAGTTATGAGTGAAAGATTTATACTCATTTATCAAATGGAGATAACTATTTAAAATTAAACAAAGATCCTATTAAAACACTTGAAAGTAAAAGTAGAATTATTCTAAATGAATTAAAGGAAGGTACTCATGTAGTTCCATAGTTGGTGAATAGTCTAAAACCATATAACATGGTTTATATGGTTATAACATATATATAAAACCATATAAACCTTGAATTCTACATCCATCCGAAAGATCATAAGTCTGGTTTACCCCTTAGATCCATAGCATCTACTTGTGGATCTCCAACAGAAAGTATATCGCGGGTTTTGGATAGACTGCTGCACCCGTTATTGGAATTAGTCCTTTCTCATATGAACAGCACACATCATTTTCTTGAACAGTTACATAATGACTCATTTAATGATAATCCTATTCTGCTTACTATGGACGTTGTTCAATTATCTCCTTGTTTCCCAACTGAAGAAGGGATAGATTGTGTTATGACAATGATTAGAGAAGACAAAGATGACTTAGAACTTTTAAATATTTCAACAGATTGATTAGAATGAGCTCTGAGGTCTGTGTTAAATAATGAGTATGTAAGATTTAATGGGGAATTTTATAAACAAATAAGAGTAATAGCTATGGGTAATAGGATAGCAGTAGTTTTAGCTACAACATTTATGCATGTACTTGAACTAATATCACTTAATTCTTGGAAAACAGGAAGACATATTGGCCCATCATTCTGGTACAGATTCACAGATGACGTATTTGGAGTGTGGAACACTAATTTATAGTCTCTTTTTGGTTTCCATGAGTTCTTGAATACTGTTCACCAA
>NW_013764395.1:0-861 GCF_000517525.1 Limulus polyphemus
ACATGTGTGTGGTCATGATATTTCAAGTTGTGGTCATTATCTACACATGTGTGTGGTCATGATATTTCAAGTTGTGATCATTATCTACACGTGTGTGGTCATGATATTTCAAGTTGTGATCATTATCTACACATGTGTGTGGTCATGATATTTCAAGTTGTGATCATTATCTACACGTGTGTGGTCATGATATTTCAAGTTGTGATCATTATCTACACATGTGTGTGGTCATGATATTTCAAGTTGTGATCTTTATCTACACATGTGTGTGGTCATGATATTTCAAGTTGTGATCATTATCTACACATGTGTGTGGTCATGATATTTCAAGTTGTGATCTTTATCTACACACAGCCACCACTTGTTGGACTGATGAGGCGGTTACTGAAATTTACCCATGGCCACACAAGGGCTATCTGAGATAGCCGTCCCTAATTTTGAGTCAACAGGACCCAGCGACAACTCTTGGATCACTCTCGTCTAACCGAACTTTACCATCATTCTTGAAGCACTCACAAAAAACGGCCCTAAAGTGCGGGAAAGGGACGCAAACCATGAACCCCTGGATCTACAGTTTAGGCCATTTTTCACACTAAAACCTACAAGCTTGATTCTAATATCTAATATACCACGGGCTTCAAAAATACGTCTCAGCTTTTGTAAAGCACTCACACTTGTCAGAATAGAAGTAAAATATATTTCACACATACACTTACTTTTTAAATATTTTTTTATAAAAGGATATCAAACTAAAACACGAGACCTAATTTTTGAGTGGTAAAGTAAGATGTGCGGATTAACTTCTGAATCAGTTACACTTATCCCCTCGAGTTCACGATAATTCTATGATAGCCCACTCTC
>NW_013764396.1:0-849 GCF_000517525.1 Limulus polyphemus
GATGGCTGATATGGGTATTAAAAACCCCCATTTATATACTGTATAGGTAAGACCAATTTATAGGGGCAACAACTGCCTTGACTATATAGGTTTGGTTTGTTATGACTTTCGGGCAAAGCTACACAAGGGCTATCTGCGCTAGCCATCCCTAATTTAGCAGTTTAAGACTATAGGGAAGGCAGCTAGTCATCACCACCCACCGCCAACTCTTGGGCTACTCTTTTACCAACGAATAGTGGGATTGACCGTTACATTATAATGCCCCCATGGCTGAAAGGGTGAGCATATTTGGTGGGACGGGGATTCGAACCCTAACCACCTGGTCATGCCGGGTCCGACTGTATAGGTCACATCGACTTAAAGGAGCAACAACTAACTTAACTGTATAGGTCACATCAGTTTACAGGGGAAACAACTATCGTAATTACATAGGTCACATCAGGTTTGTGGATTTTTGAAATCTTTCATTTAACAGAGATACTTGAATAAGACAACATGAATAATTCCAACAATCGCTGCTGGGACTACGCGACAAGGTTTGGGTGATAAGATTATGTTAGTGAGGTCTTGGACTCCTACTGCCTAGAGTTGTTAGTTACTATCCCTGATATCTGGTCTAATATATATAAAAGCTACTTGTCAGTTTTTGAGTGTGTAACGCTTATATTATGAGTCATTTTTAATTTAACTTGCACCATTCTTACTGATTTTTTAAGAGTGCATTTGAAAATTGTTTTTCTTTCACGATAAAGAGAAAAGTTGGGTGAAAAAAGTTGCTGAAATATGGGCGGAGGGTCCCGGTTTTTTTTTTACCAAACACCAACCCATCATTTTTTTACGAGTCGTGCA
>NW_013764397.1:0-861 GCF_000517525.1 Limulus polyphemus
CGTAATAGCACCTAAAAGCGTTGGGGATATCCCATCTATCAAACAAAAGCAGATGAGAAACCACCCTAATAACTCGTATTTATTTTACTTTAAGGAGTCTTTTAAATTTTTAAGGGTGGAGGATGGTAGGCATTGTTTAACAGAAATTATTTTTTTTGGGTGGCTTGATCATCTTATTTTTATTAATTTTAGCAAGTTTTTTGTTTTTTTTGTTATTACTAAATTTCTGTGTATGTAATTTAAGTAAGTATTTTTTTATCGCTATCCAGATTTGTATCGACATTGTCATGAGATGTGTTGAATAACTGATATATGTTTGTTTACACCTCCTCTATAAGGGTGGGTTAATAAAGAAAAGAAAAAAAAAACATCCGCCTAACACGCGGAAGTTCCCAGGTTCAAATCCTGGCAGGCACAAAATTTCATTATATATCATAAAAGATGTCAATATTATTTAATATCATTGATTGAGGTTTCATTTCTTTCACGTAATTCTATACGATCGACTCACAATTTACAACTCCAAGCAAACCTAATTTGAGTCTCGTAGAAACTAACATTATTATTCTTTTGTGTTTTTCATGGTTTTAATTTTCTTTGAGGTTTTGACCAATTTTGACATATACATAAAGAGACTATGCTAAACGTTCATAAATTTTATATATTGGAAAAAACTACACGCGAAAGTCATTAACTGAACAAGAAATAAGAGAGACAAAAACACGTCCTAGGCAGCTGAACGCGCTAATCCCTAAGAAAATAATTCCTTTGTGCCTGCCAGGGCTTGAACCTGGGACCTTCCGCGTGTCAGGCGGATGTGATAGCCACTACACCACAAGCACTTATTTGCTACATTTGTTT
>NW_013764398.1:0-860 GCF_000517525.1 Limulus polyphemus
GGTGCCTTCCCATCGAATTCCTGTGGCTTCCTTCGTACTAGATCACCCCTATTGCTGACACTCATGTCTGGAATGTGACTTCTGGCAGGACTGAAGATGTCTACATTGGGGTTTAGCTGCGGGGTCTGGAAGGGGCTTCCTGTTGTCTGGAACTGATTAGGTCTATGGTTAAAATATCATCCCTGTGTAAAGGACAGTAAATTGTCCTTTAATGTAATTAATTCAGTTTGAAATTTACTAATCTTTTCCATTTGTACTTCTTGCCGTGGTTGTTGACTTTCCAGCAGTTGCTGCTGACTTTTCCGCAACTGTTGGAGACTTTCTTCCTGTTTCTGTTCTTGTTCCAGTTGCCACTGATGCTTGATTTCCTGCCACTGCTGTAGTCTCTCGTCTTCTTTATTTTCTTTCTCCTCCAACCACTGCTGTAGTTTCTCTTCTTGTTTATTTTTCTCGTTCTTCTTGTTTCTTTTCTTTTTCCTCCAACAACTGCCGTGATCTCTCTTCTTGTTTATTTTGCTGTTCGAGCTGCCACTGTTGCAGGTTTTCTTGCCACTGCTGTTGTCTCTCTTCTTGTTTCTTTTCCCGTTCTTCTTGTTTGTTTTCTTTTTGCTGCCATCAAATCTGCTCAGTTATAGTTTGATTTGCTTCTTCTTGTTTCCATCTTCTTTTTTTTTATTTTCCGTCCCACTCTCTGACACCAATTTGTTACGTATCTGCTTGTTTGTTAATTTCCGGTATAAATTCTTTCCAAAGAACTACAGCGATACAAGTCCTTTCTTAATTAAACCAGTTTATTTTTCCTCGATACAACTTTGTAATACACGGAATTTCCAATCATTACGTTAAACTTAACTACTTTT
>NW_013764399.1:0-861 GCF_000517525.1 Limulus polyphemus
AATGCCAAGCACACACAGTGTCTATGTGACAGGAAAGCTAGATGGCTAAAGGTGCAACTTTGTCATAGACTATGCGTCTCAGCAAACCTTTGTGAGCATCAAGGTGTTAGATCACGAAGGAGTACCAGAAGCCATACAGAAGCTTTATGGTGTGACAGGACATTCTACATAATTGTGGGGACCAGTTTGGGTAAATATCGAGCTCCTGGGCATAAAGGACAGACAGAAAGTATACATGGCTGACATTGAAGACAAATGCAAATTAGGATTGGACTATCTATTACCAAGGAAGTTTGTAATTGATTTTGATAAAATGACATTTGGGAACAACAAAGGCCAAGGTCCGATAACTGTTAAAAGAGAGGTTGAACTAATTAGGTGTCATCAAGCTGAAGTCAAAGTGACTGAAGAAGTTGATGATGATGATGAAGTGAAACCAGGTATAGATATTAAATCAGAGCAGGAGAAAGAGCAAGATTTGAAGCCAATAATTGATTTTCTAAAAGCAAATGTTTTGCGCCCTGCTTGGGAGAAGGTATCTAGTCTAAGTCCTGTGACAAAGAACTATTGGGCACAATGGGATCATTTGAAGCTTGAAAATGGTATTCTTCTCCGGAGATGTGAAACTGCAGATGGGAAAGTGATGACCTGGCAAATGGTTATCCCGAGAAAGTTACGGGAAGTGGTGCTGCGCCGATCCCATGATACTTTAACTGGAGGACACCTCGGAGTTAAGAAGACATTGAGTCACCTACGACAAAAATTTTACTGGATAGGTATGAGGCAAGATGTGGAAGAATGGTGCAGAACATGCAGTACATGTTGTGCTAAAAGGAGACCCAAGCATAAGGGACGTGCTCT
>NW_013764400.1:0-890 GCF_000517525.1 Limulus polyphemus
GCTATAACTTAAACAAACGCTATAATGCACAACGAACGAACGATTCACGCGCTTGACTCAATTGTCGTCACTATCTCTGTCTGCAATTCAATTACATTGTTGCCGTCACTTCTTGGCGGTCTTATATACAAGAATACCGCATATCTAGTAAACACTCGAGACTTCACGAAGGGACATGAATTTTCTAGAAGCTCATGACGTGTTACTAGCGTCACGTGACTTCCGCTGTCGTAACATAACCACAGAAATATGAACAAACTCAGTCAATGGTATACATGAAAAATCTGTTCAACTTTCCTATCGAGTAATTGTTTTTTTTCTTTTATTGAAAGTTAAATGTGACCGTCATGGAATTCCAGTATAGTTCAGTTTTTATGAAAAACAATGGCTGGAGAACTACCCAACAGGATATTAACTTTCATATTACTGTATCTAAATTACCATATTTTCTTTGAAGATCAGAATATTTTACAATAATTTATCATGTACTTAAACAACCTTTAAGGTAAAATACACGTTCTTCATAGGAACTCTTTCCTCAAATGATAGAAAAACACGTATATTTAAAGACAAACAAATAAAAATAAAGTCTTCTCTGCATAATGTGAACATAAATAACGTGTCTTCTCTGTATAATGTGAACATAAATAACGTGTATTCTCTGCATAATGTGAACATAAATAACGTGTATTCTCTGCATAATGTGAACATAAATAACGTGTCTTCTCTGTATAATGTGAACATAAATAACGTGTCTTCTCTGTATAATGTGAACATAAATAACGTGTCTTCTCTGTATAATGTGAACATAAATTACCTGTCTGCTCTGTATAATGTGAACATAAATTACCTGTCTTCTCTGTATAATGTGAACATAAATTACCTGCCTT
>NW_013764401.1:0-859 GCF_000517525.1 Limulus polyphemus
TTACATAATTTTAAACTTTTCTTCACTTTATACATATATAAGTGCCAGTTTATCTGTCTGTCTAAACGTCTAATATCTATATATCTGTCTCTTCTGTCTATCGTCCGATATACCTGTCTATCAATAGTTAATTGTCTATTTAATTTCGATTTGAGTTTCCTTATTGATTATAAGCTTTTTTTTATTTTAAGTTACAGCTTTTACAGTAACAAAGTTTTATAAAAACAGGTACAACGTTTTGATCACTGGTGCGATCAAATGTTAAGAAAATTATATAACGAGCCAACCCCATCAGGAAACATTTATAAGATATAGTGTAACAATTACCCAGCCTTTTACAGGACGTAACTTGAACACCAGGTTAAAAGAACACCAAAAATACTTTCCCAAGTCCATGCATAAAAACAAACGACAGTTTTTCTGAACAGAATGTCACAGTACTAAAACATGAACCTGACATTAACAGAAGAAAACTCAGAGAAGCTTTATTAATACAATCAAACAATCCCACAACTAACAAATAGCCAGGCACATCTCTACATGTCTTTGATCGGTATTTCCCCAGACGTTCCTAATATTATGGAAATCTTTTGCACAACATATTACACATTTTAATATTTATTCACTTTTGTTCGTTTATTCTCTTCATTCATAAATAAATAATGTGTAAATTTACGCAGATTGATATGCACATGCGTAAGTAACCACTATCGATTTTTTAATTAAATACATTGTTGGATTATTCAATATTGATTTAAATACGTTGTTGGATTATTCAATATTGATTTAAATACAAAAAACTTTTTTGCTCTTAATACTTGTGTTCTTAAGAATGATCGTACCAATGATCAAAATGTCA
>NW_013764402.1:0-1782 GCF_000517525.1 Limulus polyphemus
AAGAACCAAACACCAAGATAAATGAGAAAGTGCGAGAGAAAACTAACAAGTTGAACGTTAGGCTAATACATGAAATGCGTAGTATTTTTAGTCGATGAAATAAAATGCTTTCGTATCATTATGTGGGCTGGACTTTGTATATTTATTCTTACTGAATAAAACGAAAAACTCTCAACAATAGAAGCCCTTACAACATTATCATTTTTACAAGGTAAGCAACGCCTACTGAATTTTTGTGCCTAAAAGTTACATGTACAAAAAATACTCTAAAATTTAAATATATATTATGTGTGCATTGTAATTACGCGTAATTGTATAGCCTTTAAACTGATTTATTCGAAATATATACTGTTTATTTCTGCCGAAGGACAGTAAGGTGTAATTAAATTCCACAGTTCTTACTTTTGGCTTAGAAATATTAACGCGGTACTTTAACGTCATTTGTTCTTATGTTCTACTTCTACCTGACTCAGGCATACATGTTTCATTCTTCTTGGGTATTGTTTGTTTTTTTACTTTTTTTTAGTTGAGGTTATGAAAAATCACAGTTTTCAAGAACAACATTATTTTTCAATATTGCGAGTTCTAATTTTTACAATCATTGCTCATTATATTAAAATTTGGATGCTAAAATCAGAATAAGTTTATGTCTCGTTTTCAGTCCGAACTATACCGGATTTTAGATATTTATTCTGACTTTTAACTGAAACTCCCAAATTCAGTTACACACACATGAGCTGATCAGAGGAAGGGAAACCAGTTAGCAATACCAGATATCACAAGGGCTTTGTCCGGTTCTTTAAACCAAATAATGGGATTAATCGTCACTTTTATAAATTCCTCACACCGAAAATGGCCCGGCATGGCCAGATGGTTAGGGCGCTCGACTCGCGATCTGAGGATCGCGAGTTCGAATCCCTGTCCAACCAAACACGGTCGTTTTTTCAGCCGTGGGGGCGTTATAATGTCACGGTTAATCCCACTATTCGCTTGTAAAAGAGTAGCCCAAGAGTTGGCGGTGAGTGGTGATGACTAGCTGCCTTCCCTCTAGTCTTACACTGTTAAATTAGGGACGGTTAACGCAGATAGCCCTCGTGTAGCTTTGCATGAAATTCAAAACAAACCAAACCACAGAGAATAGTTTGGAACGTGTTCAGCGGTACCATGACCCAAACCGT
Organism: Limulus polyphemus; assembly: GCF_000517525.1. Taxonomy (NCBI): domain Eukaryota; kingdom Metazoa; phylum Arthropoda; class Merostomata; order Xiphosura; family Limulidae; genus Limulus; species Limulus polyphemus. The sequence goes on from NW_013764402.1 coordinate 1,179, forward strand.
GGACATCCGCAGCTTGAACATTATAGATGGTCCGGCTTCTGCTTAGGTTGACTTAGGTCAAATATAAAACTAATTCAAACAAACGGATTGATGGATTTTATTAAGATAATTTTCACTCCTTGGTATTATGTTATTATTAAACGTTGAACTTTTATGTAAACCAAATTTTAAAGTTAATAATTCCATAAAACTCAAAGAAAACAAAAATCTCTAACGTAATTGATCAAGAGTAATCATAGCTTTGGAATATTTATTGATGTTTGACGCTACATGTCAGTAAAACAAAGAAAGAGATCATTAACATTCAATGGTCTTTGATCCATAAGGTTATTAGCTGAGCATTTTATTTGTAATGTATTCAAGACAAATAACTACAATATTTCAGCTTGATAAAAATCCAGTTTAATTTCTGACATTCATACAGATATACAAAACACCAGGACAAGTCTCTTACAGTTTTTACAATCAGACTAAATCACTTTTAAGAAATAGTTCCAAGTAAAAGAACAAGAAGGAACCTAATAACCAGAAGGACACCACTTTCATACACATATATTAAATGCTTAATAGAAAAATTAATAACAATTACTCATTCAATTTTAAT
>NW_013764403.1:0-860 GCF_000517525.1 Limulus polyphemus
AAACAAATGAAATAACAACAGAGAAAATAAGAAGTTAAAAGTAGAAATTATGAAATAAAGTTATTTAGAACAATAATATTTACTTCCTAAGAACAATTATTTATGGTTTCTTAAATCATTAAGCCTCCTATCTCGGTGATGCGTTTGACACGCACGTATCTCGTGGAATTCTACGTAATCAGACAGGTTTTGACCATTTAAAAAACCTTGTTTGTTTGCAGTTAAGCACAGAGGTACACAACAAGTTATCCGTGCTTTGCCCATAACGGGTATCGAAACCCAGTTTTTATTGTTATATCATTGAGAGTGTAATATTGCAGAAGAGAATGGAAGTTTTACCGTCAGATTTACAGAGAGAAGAGTCTTTACTGAACTTTCTACGGAATATTTGAGACTGGTAAACACACTGTCCTTTGTATGAAATATTACTTTAAAATACGCAAAACAGGTAAGAATAGACTTGTACATCGGGTAAAGTTTCAATGATTTGTTTCTTATTGTATAATAAAACTTTCTTGCTAAGGTTCACTTTTAACAACTCAGCGTAGTTAATGACTGATATATATAAGTTACAAAATGTATAGTGTATAACTAATTTGAAAACTGAAATTACTGAAATATATATATATATATATATATGTTCTATGTTTCGATTTCAAATGAATAATGACGTTCTATATTTCAGTTTGAAATCAATAATGATGTTCTATGTTTCAGTTGCAAATCAATAATGATGTTCTATGTTTCAGTTTGAAATCAATAATGATGTTCTATGTTTCAGTTTCAAATCAATAATGATGTTCTATGTTTCAGTTTGAAATCAATAATGATGTTCTATGTTTCAGTTTCAAATTAATAAT
>NW_013764404.1:0-860 GCF_000517525.1 Limulus polyphemus
AAGGTATTCACCTAAAAAAAAAAAAGAAACCGAAAGAACTCCGGTGAAGAAAAATCATTAGTGTTTGGAGGGAGAAAGAAAAAGTAGGCCACACACACACAAACAAACATATAGATATATTAGTCTAGAATTCCCATTTTGTTCCTGTCATGCAAGTTATGTAACACAAATCGTCGGAAGTGTCCAGAAAAATACATCATGATGTGGATAACTTGCTGTCACAACTGCACACTGAAACCTTTAACCTTTTTTTTAGACGGGTTAAAGGTTAGCAGCAACAAAATATCTTGTAAATATTTTGGTTGAAACTTGCAGGTGGCTAAGAGTGTCAGTTAATGAGATTCACACAAATTCATCTACGTGTTTACAGTGTACTGGTAAATAACTTGTAATTAGGCTTAGCTTGGCCTAATTTTGTAAGTAATTATCATTAATTTCTGATCAAAGCCAGCTGGCTAAATAGATCAGAACTAAAACTTAACCCAGTATTTAATATACCGGTCTATCTATGAGAGTGTAATGTAATAAAACAAACGCTTATAATGATTAGAATACAGCGATTCATCAGGAGTGTACCTTTGTTGTTGGTGGTATTTTCGGACGTAAACCCAATAATATCTTATAAGGTTCGGCTAGCTTAATGTATAGTAGGATTCAGCACAAAACTACACCAAGAGCTCTCTGTGTAAAGTCGTCCCTAATTCTGAACCGACAGATTATAGAGAGCACAAATCGCCACTTTTGTCTTATCGAATAGTGGTATTTGACTGTCACTCTTATAGCGAAATCCACAGCTGCAAAGTGCGACGCGTGTCTTTGCTGCAAAGGGCCGCGAACAGCGAACTCTAAGATTCAATGTT
>NW_013764405.1:0-1443 GCF_000517525.1 Limulus polyphemus
TGTGGCTTTATCAAAACAAACATTTTTCTTTAGTAACACTATAACATAAGCTAATTCCAACACACATCAATTTTTTTTCATTTAAATATTTGTTTTATGACCTTGTTTACGATTTCTAATATAAGGTTAATTTACTGTCTGACTTCACAGAATAAATAAATTAATTAATTCATTGCGTATTGTTGTCGATTAATTTACTCCAAACATATATATATTTAGATGATGTATCCAGCAGTTGTATAAAATAATAATAATTGAATATATCTTTAATGGTTATTGGCATTAGTAAGCATGTGTGGTTTTGATGTTGTTAAGCTAAACAGTGGGCCATCTGTGCTGTTTTCACTGCGGGAATCGAAACTTGATTTTTAGAATTATAAGCCCCCAAACTCGGGAGGCTCCTCTCTAAACAGGTTGATAAAAAGATAAATCCATAATTTGTTAAAATTAATGTACAATCATTAAACATTTCTCGCACTTAAAAACTGATAGTAGAGCTAGATAAGTTCCTAATTTTGTGTATGTTGTTGTATTGACCAGTAATTTTAACAAAGGTGGTTGTTATGAGTATTTACCTTCTAACACATGGTTCGCGATAACTGTTTTCTGGACTTGCATCCCCGACGTTATTGTCCAGTATTTAGCCGTGCACTTGTACACACCGATATCGGCAGTCTGAAAGTTGTGGATCGTTAAGTCGCCGGTATCTTCGTGTACTTGGATTTTGTCATCAGTATTTTCTATGACACCCTTCGGACCTGTCCACGTGTAGCCGAAAACACCAGTGATTGAATGTTCAAGCTCATACTGGTGAGGGATACAGTAAACCACATACCGCCTGCCTTGTTCGATGTTTTCAGGAATAATAGTTACTTCTTCGGGCCGCAAAGAGGGCAGACAAAACAAACTCTTTGATGTTATAATAAAGTAAAATGATATTGAAATCAAACCTTCTAAAGAGATCTTCATTGTCACTTATAGTTTAATTTTAATATCCAGTATATTAGCCTTAACTTAAATTTCTTTCAGCGATTTATGAATTATTTTCGTAAGTTCTGTGTTGCTAAGATACAGATTAATTGTTAGCGTTATTGTTATCAGCGTGTGCTGTATATAATGCGAAAACACCAAATCAATAATGTATTTTAAATGTAAAAGTTTAAGCGTCGAAGTGTGACGAAGTCTAAAAGCCAATAATACTAAAAAAATATGATAAATATTACATATTGTTGTTTGACAATATTTGAGCTAGCGAATACATATTATTATCAAAATGAAAATACTTAAAATACTCGTTAGAAAGTTTAAGCACGTAGTGTACAAAGAAACATAAAAATTACTTCCCAAATTTTGATTTATTTATTCAAGATGATCTTTCAGACAACAGTTTTTCTATCATAGATTTATGCCAGAACGAGTTTCAGCCAATAGTCGGTAGAACAA
>NW_013764406.1:0-859 GCF_000517525.1 Limulus polyphemus
ACAGCGGTGTGTCTGCGGACTTACAACGCTAGAATCCGGGTTTCAATACCCGTAGTGAGAAGAGCACAGATAGTCCATTTTGTGCTTAATTACAAACAAACGATTGGTACCGCAACGGCCGAGTTATCGGCGTGACAGACGGACGGTTTTTCGTCTTTATATAGTAGATTCAGTTAGCATAAATATTTGAGTTTTTTTATAAATAAACATTTCGACTTTTAATAAACCATATTTGTTTATTATAATTTATTAAAAATAATAAAAAACTGACGATTAAAATTATTTTTATTTCGATGGGAAATACCCCTCCACTCCATTGCTACCCCCTTCCCCAGCGGTTTAAGGACTCACACCGCTAAAACCCAGGTTTAGATACCTGTGGTGGGCACAGCACAGACAGCCAATTGTGTAATTTTGTGCTTACTAACAAACAAACCATTATTACACTTCTAATGGTGTACATCAACTTTTTCCTTCCGTACATTTATGTATGATGTTGCAACGACATCTTAGAAACGTCTAGGATTTTAAATACATCAGTAACATTGATAAATATGCAAACTTCTCTTTTTTCTAAATTGTCTGCCTTTATTTTAAAACATTTAGCTGTTACTATTTAACACCTCGACTTTTACAACTGTGATAGGAAATTTTCACGCTTGCGAAGATTGCATCACGGTTGCAAACTAAAGATGTTCGTGCGCTAGACCTATATATTTAGAAAACTACAAATATATTTAGATTGCTCTAAATTCTGAGCGTCTTTTTTTTTTTTTTCTAATTTGTTGCCGTAGGGGATTTCATTACGCCACAGCTTATTTCAGAGTAGTTTTTTAGTAAATGCGCTGTTTGCAATTTC
>NW_013764407.1:0-859 GCF_000517525.1 Limulus polyphemus
AAAAAAAAAATGTTTGGCCTTTACAAAACTTTTGCTTCAATCCTAGAGCATTTTAGTTCAGGGCTGCACATTCATTTCCAGTTTTCATTTTTTGGATGCTATTTCGCCATTCATGTCTTTAAAATATATGAATTTTATGACTTTGATATTCTTCGTCCAACAGGAGAACTGGACTCCGCTATGAATAAGTTTACCATAACTGTTTAGGTTAAATACTTTTCATAGTGATAGCGATGAACACTTCTCGCACATGTGTGCACCTGTGCACATTTATATTCAAGCCAGGTAAATAAGCTATTGAATTGCCAATTACCCAGTTCAGCAGTTTGTTGTTGTCATTCTGTTCCTGTCATGATTACTTTTCTCTATCACGTCTTTTTTTTTCTTCTTCTTTCCAATATTGTTTCCCTTTCAAAATAGAAAACAAAACACTATGATGAAAAAAAAAACAGCATTTTACCTTCTCAAAGATATAACTGATTCATCCGTGAGGTTAGTTTGTAACACAAACCTACACAATGGACTATCCTTCTGCGACCGCAGGTATCGAAACCCGATTTTCAGCGTTTAAAGCGGACAGACTTACCGCTGAGCCACTAGAGGGCATAGTATAAGAAACATCGATAATATGCTGTATTACATTTGAAAAGTATTGATTAATGTATGTTTTACAGGATAATAACAGAACACCGTTATTTGGTAAACAGAAAAGTTAATTTGATTATTTAAAAAAATGGTTGTTTTCAGTGCAAAGCCACACAATGGGGTGTATGTGCTCTGGCCACCGCGAGGAATCCAACCAGGCAGGCTTTATACACAAATAAAAAGTGTAATACACTATATATAATATACATAATAC
>NW_013764408.1:0-861 GCF_000517525.1 Limulus polyphemus
TATAGTTGCAAGGATTGAATCAGCAACTTAATTTCATGTTAAACGATACTTTTAATTCACTCGCTTCTCTTATGCTGACAACCAGAACTGCACAAACAGTTTGAAACCCAGGAAAGAAAAGTTCGAAACGCTGCTTAAACTTTTTTTTTAGTTTAAGGAAGAGAACGAATTGAGTCCCCCCCCCCAGTGGCACAGCGGTATGTCTGCGGACTTACAACGCTAGAAACCGGGTTTCGATACCCGTGGTGGGCAGAGCACAGAGAACCAAACAAACTTTTATGTAGGGAAATTTATTTTGACAATCAGCCTACTACCACAGCGTCAAACTAAACGATACATAATAACTCAATTCGTTTTTGTTGTTGTTTTGTTTATAATTAAGCACAAAGCAACACAATGGGCTATCTGTGCTCTGCCCACCACGGGTATCGAAGCCCGATTTCTAGCGTTGTTAGTCTGCAGACATGCCGCTGTGCCATTGGGGGGGGGACTAGATAAAAGGAAATTCCTTTTAAAAACACATCAACATTATAGAAATCAAAACCTAAGTATCTCAAGAATAAAGTTATACATAAACATATTTGTGATCCTTATATAAAAAGCGTATAAACTATTGTAAGTATTTTAACTAGGCATACTGAATAATAAATGGTTTCTTTCTTTATGTGGTTACGTGCTTAGCTTGCTTGGACTGTGAATACGAGGGTTCATGGTTCGCGGCCCGTTGCCGGATAAAATATCTCATCACTTTGGGGCCGTGGGTGTGCTATCGAAAGTGACAATCAAATCCTACCATTCGGAGAGACAAAATTTGCCCAACAGTTGGCGGTGGGTGCTGTTAGCTGGTTGTCTCTAATCTAT
>NW_013764409.1:0-1032 GCF_000517525.1 Limulus polyphemus
ATAATATGACAGTCAATCCCACTATTCGTTGGTAAAAGAGTACCCCAACAGTTGGCGGTGGGTGGTGATGTCTAGCTGCGTTCCCTCTAGTCTTACACTGTTAAATTAGGGACGGCTAGCGCAGATAGCCCTCGTGTAGCTTTGTGCGAAATTCAGAAACAAACAAACAAACTAAGTCACTGTCCCTAATATTAACTATAAGCTTATTTTTGTCTCTGTCTCTCCATTCTTTCATCAGGTTGTAATGTGAAACTTATTAGCCTCTTTAACTGACTGTCCCTCATATTAGTTGTAAATAATTTAAAACCTTTATCGGTGTTGATAGAGAAAGTTTACATTTGATGTAAAATGTTAAATAACATGAATTTAGATTAAGAATAAAATTCTCCATTGCTTATTATCAGTTAGATTTCATTTACCGTTTACATAGAACTTTTAATTCAGTTTAAAACCGAGTTCAATCAATTCCCCGGATTGATCTAAGCTCTTTTTATGCAAATATTTTTTTTTATCTAAATACGTAAAATTTTAGACAGAAACATATATATAAGGGAGGCTAATTTATAATATAATACGTAACTGTACACTCAAAGGTTTTATCGGTTTTAAAAAATTTTCCCTCCAGTCTATACACATTTAGAATGGCCTGAATATGCACATTTATTCGTTGGAACTCAACATTATACACACACACCATAGTGATATATTTACTCTGTACTTTCCGGAGCTAAGCCTTGATTAACGAAGATCTTTTAGCAACGTATAAACATTTTTACAGTAACCTCCCTGACGTCACATTCGTTTTGCATTATTTGTCGACAAAATAAAATAAGCTAATAGTTTCCTGTTCGCGTGTGTTGAAATAAGGTTCTAGTTGATTTCTTCTTTTACTTCTTTAATGTGTTAGGCTCTATGCTTGAGGCTATTATATTTAATATTTTAGGCTTTACTGTTGAGGCTATAATATTTAATGTTTTAGGCTTTACTGCTTGAGGCTATTATATTGTTGCGTCAGCGAGTCACATGACTACA
>NW_013764410.1:0-856 GCF_000517525.1 Limulus polyphemus
TGCTTTTGGGGGTTGGAAGGTGACGGGAGGATTTTAGGACCATGGTTGGCTTAGGTATTTAAAATCGTCCAGTGTCTTAGGTTGAAAGAGTAAACCTCCTTTCCGTAGGCGTCTGGTTCGCTCAGGGAACACTCGGGCTTGGGGTTTAAAGCGGCGGATAAAGTTGACCGTATCTCGCGGCGAGAAGTCGATAATCAACGGCGGCGTAGGATACGAGACACTCTGCATTCTGGCGTGTAACAAGGTCGATAGCTAGACGTGGAATGATCCGTCGATCGTGATCGTCATCCATCTCTCTAAGCAACTAAATATTCAAATGGCTTCATAACAAAATCACAACATTTTTCTTGCCAGAATACTGAGAAAGCATTGTCTTATCCATTAAACCAAGACAAGAATCGTCTATTATGTTACGAAAAGTCGCTATCTGCGTTAGACTCATTGCTAGGATTGAACCCCGAATCTAGTTCTTTAAGCTTTTAAACTTACCAGTGAGTCATCACTTAATCAACTGATGTGATATTGAATGTAGTTTTTATCAGGGTTTTTCATTTTGATTTTGCTTACTGTTTTTGTTTTGTTGTTGTTGTTGGTTACGCATAAAAATCCACAAAGGGTTATCTGTGCTGTGCCCACCATCATTATCGAAACCCGATTTTTAGCGTTATAAGTCTATTGACTTACAACTACTAAGCCACTACATACAACAAAATAACTTTCGAAGTTTTAATAATTGTTTAAAACGTTTACGATTTACTGGATTTACGGGTTTTCAATATTTTATTTTATTTGTTCAACTGGAACGTTACTTTATGATAGGCCCAGCACGGACAGATGGTTAGGGTGCTCGACTCGC
>NW_013764411.1:0-860 GCF_000517525.1 Limulus polyphemus
TAGGGATGACGATATGCTGAGAAAATGTTTTACGTGGGTCACACTAGTAGAAATTCAGAATTTTTTAATATTGCCGTCTTGAATTAAGAACTTAAAACTTGTATACTATTAAAATATGGATTATTAGCTAAGATTTTATGCTATTCTAATTGGCATAACATAAACAAAAAGTACGTTTCTCATCACATTAAACTTAACAATTTTTATAATACATGCTATAAATCAGTGATTCACAATCTCGATAACTTCGCTCTCGACGAGTGCAAAACACACTTTACAGCTCACTAGCTCGAAACTCAAAGTAACTACTGCTCTCTCGTCATATATATCGTATCTGCTGGCTTTCTCTGCCAGGCTTATATACTAACGAAGTGAGCATCTCCAACACACTCGATCATTCGAGAAACTCATCACGCCAGCAGCGTCATGCACCAGAAGCATCACGTGACTTCCACTGTCGTAACAATAAAATATTTTTATACATTCATAAAGTAAAATTAAAATTAAGTAAAATTTTAATTTAAAGTATACAAATATGGATTCCTAGTAAGTAGAACCAATATCTGAATATATATATATATATAATATTGGTTGAGCTTAGTACAGTAATACCTTAACATCTAGGTATTCATGCCCAAACATCATACTGGGGGCTAGAACGCTACCTTCAAGGACAGTTTTGATGTCTCCCCCATTGACGTAATGTATTCTATTACTTCTTGTTGTTGTTTTTTTATTATTTTTTCTTGTGAGCAATCACCTTCCCATAACTGGCTGCACACAGCAAAAGGTAGTAAAGATGTGGGATCTTATGGGCTAAAGCACCCACATTGTAATTTTTTTAATCATGTGAGGCTGGC
>NW_013764413.1:0-1424 GCF_000517525.1 Limulus polyphemus
CGAGACATTTTAATGAAAGTTTTCGCCAAATAAAACTTTAGCAACTCACTTTGAATATTCAAAGTTTGGGGTGATATAATTGTATTTCACTGTTATTTTTAACCAAACTAACATCAGTGTTTATTGAGATCAACCATGTGATACAGGATTTTTTTCAAATGCGTACATAAATGTATAAATTTGACCTTTTGCCCCGTTTTTTTTTTTTTTTCGTGGACGATGGCAGAGCTGTTGCAAGAGCTTCATTCCAATTTAACTCGAACAAAAAGAGGGAGATATTTATCATTATTCAAAGTTAATTTCTTAGGAGTCAGGGGCTATTTGAAAAAAACTGTCGTTTAATCGAAAATGATATTACATTTAAAGTAAAAATGAAGAAATCATATTATAGTCTCCAGTAGTTGGAATCTTTCTTTCAACGTTTATGATACTGTGTTTGAACAGTTTAATAAGAGGAGGTAGTTTGTAATGTATAAGTAGTAATTTATTTAAACTAATAAACAAAACCAGCATTATTTATTGTTACCTAGGTACGACATAGATTAGAAAGATACATCAGCTTTATTAATATCAAATGTTTTAGGTTTAACTTTTTTTTGTAGGAATATTATTGTTTATGAATATTCTTACAGCAAATATGTCAATCGTTTATGCGATTTTTCTGGATTTGTCCTTTACATTTATATCTATACCCATAATTATTTTTATTGTTATTTTTACATAATTCTTATCATGCTTGATGTCCTTATCTTACCTATACATACATACATCTGAGTGTGTCGATATATACTATTAGATGATCTCAAACTTTACTACTTGATTTACAATTTAACATAAGTTATTTAACTTAACGGATACTGGGAACTTGTAATCTGAATGTGAGAAATTTTAATTTTAGAGATGTAGAGGCCTCGCATGGCTAGGTGGTTAGGCACCTGAGTCACAACCTGGGGGTCGTGGGTTCGAATCCCCGTCATATCAAAATGCTCACCCTTTTAGCCGTGGGAGCGTTATATGTGACGGTCAATCCCACTATTTGTTGGTAAAAATGTATCCCAAGAGCTGGTGATGACTAGCTGTCTTCCCTCTAGTCTTTCATTGCTCAATTGGAGACGGATAATGCGGATAACCTTCGTGTAACGTTGTGCGAAATTCAAATCAATCAACTTTTGCGATTATTTTACATTGTTGGCTTAGTGTGTGGACTAAGAATAATATAAATATTTTAAGAGGAATGAATCTTGTGAGATATTATTGGGATTATAGTAGAAAATATTGTTAATAGAGAGGGTGCTCCACTGATTATTCAATGTAATCTGATCAATAAAGGTCAATGTTTATTATATTAGGGTTTTTAGCTGGCCTCCTGTATTTCTTAGAGCTGTGAAAACTGTGAAGTCATTGTTTACTGTTGTACTGTATTC
>NW_013764414.1:0-859 GCF_000517525.1 Limulus polyphemus
GCTAAGACGCACAGTCTATGACAAAGTTGCACCTTTGGCCATCTAGCTTTCCTGTCACATAGACACTGTGTGTGCTTGGCATTTTACACCTAGCTGTAGGGACTTTCATGATGGGGTTGGTGGGCGTCGCTCAACACCAACCACTACTGGTCTCCTTGAGGCTGACCTGTTGGTAATATTCCTCCTACACTGGCTCCTCAAATGTCCGTGCTTTACACAGTTCCAACAACCTTTCTGAATACCAGCCTTTCCTACTGTGGCACCTCCCCTGTGTTGAAGTTTCCAGCATTGAGTTCTCTTGTGCCCAGGTTTATTACAGTGCCAGCAAAGTGCCTCAAACCTCTCCGAAAGCAGACCTTTTCTGGCCTTGAATCCAGATGACTGTACCAACCTCGGTACCTCTGTGCTGGACTTAACGTAGGATTCAAATTCGAGAGCTCTGGCCACTGCATCCTGCATGGTAGAGGGGTGTGCTTGCTTCACTTGTATCTTAAGTTGTGGACTGTCCAAGGCAACAACTTGAGGAGATCGGGTGGTGCAGTTGGGTAGGCCTTGTGTGCCATGCTTTCCAAGTCTTGTGCCAGCTCGTGCAGGTTCTCCCCTTTAGCACGGATTCTCGTCCTAAACCTAGCCCTGTAGACTTCTGACTGATTCTGGGTTCCGTATCTGAGTTCCAGAGCCTCTACCAGTGCTCTATAGTTGTGTCTGTTGGCTGCTGTCAACTGTCCAAGTATTTCCAGTGGTTGTCCCTTCAAGCTCGTTGCCAGATATACAGCTTTCTGCTCCTCTGTCCATCCATTCATCTCTGCCAGTAGCTCGAATTGTGCTCTATATGCTTCCCACAGTGCTTTCCCATCAT
>NW_013764415.1:0-904 GCF_000517525.1 Limulus polyphemus
GGTGGATGTGAAGCATGTTCATCTATACTAGATTTGGTTGGTTTAAAGCATGTTCATCTGTACTAGATTTTGTTGGTGTGAAGCATTTTCATCTGTGCTAGATTTGGTGGATGTGAAGCATGTTCATCTGTGCTAGATTTGGTTGGTTTAAAGCATGTTCACCTGTACTAGATTTGGTGGGTGTAAAGCATGTTCATCTGTACTAGATTTGGTAGGTGATCTGAAATTAGAATGTTCTTTTATGTGCTTTATTAGTTTCCATTTCGTAGGTCCGATATTAACTTGCAAACAGCAAGGACATGTAAATTTGTAAACTATTAATGACGATTGTAAGTTAGAAATATGGTACTTAAATTTTAAAAATACATATTGTAGGCGACAATTAGATTTGAAAATACGCATTAATTGTAATTGTGGGTATACCTTACGAATGATCTGTTTTAGTTGATTCTGAATAACTAAGGGATATTTAACCACACAAATAACAATAGGGTGTTTAGACGCTTCCGTTGGAATAATATTAGAAAAATTTCTCTTATTTAAATCCTCATGAAGCATTTTGTCACTCATTTTAGTCGGAAAGATATTTTTAAACAAAAATCCTTGATGTTATCAAATACGTTGTGTATACTTAAGTACGTACTAGATATTCTAAACGTACGACGAGTTAATATTTTAACCGTTTATTTTTATTTTTTAAATCGGAATACAAATTCATCTCTGTTACAAATTAGAATGTCCAAAAAGGAAGGTGTGTAATCTTGATGTTCTACAGTAAACCTTATACTGTTATGTCTACTGTTTAGTAATCTTGATGTTCTACAGTAAACCTTATACTGTTATGTCTACTGTTTAGTAATCTTGATGTTCTACAGTAAACCTTATACTGTTATGTCTACTGTTT
>NW_013764416.1:0-860 GCF_000517525.1 Limulus polyphemus
CGAAGTGGACAACAGAACAAATGACGCTGCTGAAGACGTGCCACCTGAAGAAGCCACCGTCGAAGAAGAAACTCTATTCAGTTTTGAGAAGGGAAACGGTGAAGCACTTGGTGAAGTTACTACCACTGATGTGACTGTTACCGATGTTAGGACATTTACTGATGAAGCAGATAAACCCACATGAAGCAGAAGCCAACGAGACGGAGACCAGTACGGAAGAATATACATCCCGTAAAATTAAGAGACTTTGTTGAATTGTAATTTTGTGTTTGTAATTCTGTACATTTAATTAAGTTATTGTTAATTGTTATTCGTTTATTGTATGTAGTTATTGATCGGGACGAACAATACTAAGGAAAGGGCAGTGTTGCGTCAGCGAGGTCACGTGACTAGTGTCACGTCACGTTTCTAGAACTATCCTGTACCTTCGTGAATGCCCTAGTATTTGTTAGATATATGTTAGACTGGTATATATATAAGATGCTCACAACGTGACGGGAATAATGTGTGTGTAGGTAAGGAGTAATTGAACTGCAGTCAGAGAGAGACGTATTGTTTAAGTCACGCTCGTGAGACGTTAATTATAGTTTGTAATAGCGCGACTGTTGAAGTTGAGTGTATCGTAAAATTATATTCGAAAAGAATAAACCTGTTTTATTTAAGAAAGGACATGTGTCGCAAAAGTTTCGTCGGAACGAAGTTACGGAAAATCAATTAACGACTGGACACGTAACAATATTTAACCTCAATAACTAGATGTGGCAATGTGGACTGTAATGACATGTTACTATAATGCACTTAACCTCAATAGCTAGATGTGGCAAAGTGGAATGTATGACATGTTAATATAATATACTTAA
>NW_013764417.1:0-860 GCF_000517525.1 Limulus polyphemus
AAATTACTATTGGGAATTTTGATGAAACGATATCCATTTTGGAAGTGTTACATCAAGGGCATCTTTGTGTTGAAATATGAAGAAAAACAATTTTTTTCAAAATTTGGTAAAAAATATTGGCTATAGCCTTGGCTTTTCGGTGAAAATATGAATTAATTTTTAGAAAAAAATAAAGGGCTTTTTTGACGCAAAAATAGTAGAAAAGTATAGTATTGTGTTTATTTCGTCGAAATACTCAAAATTGAGACATTATAACCTTAAATAAAAATATTATGTACCGTATAAAAGCAAAAATAAATCGAACATTCTCTAATCTAGAGTAAAAACAATCGGAATTCTGGAAATCATTTTATAAGAAGACGTAATAGCCTTTTAAATTATGGTACTTTGTTTGGATAATCTTATTTTTAAATCTCTTCTTTGTTTACAAGATAACTGAAGACAAAAAAATACACAGTAAGTCGAAGATAAGCGAAATTTTGATTACATATTATGAAATAAATATTGGGACTTTTGGAAGTGATACATCAAGGACATCTTTGTGTTGAAATATGAGTAAAAACAATTTTTTTAAAAATTTGTTAAAAAATATGGGCTGTATCCTTGGCTTTTCGGTGAAAATATGAATTATTTTGAAAAAAAGTGCTTTTTTGACGCAAAAATAATAGAAAAGTATCGTGTTGTGCTTATTTCGTAGGAATACTCAAAATTGAGACACTATAACCTTTACGAAAAATATTATGTCCCGTAAAAAAGCAAAAACAAATCGAACATTCTGTTACATCTCCCTTTGTTAATTAACTTCCCGTAACTTCGTTCCAAGTAAAATTTAGCGACACAAGTCCTTATTTAATAAAAAT
>NW_013764418.1:0-1065 GCF_000517525.1 Limulus polyphemus
GGACAGAGCATAGATAGTCCATTATGTAGCTTTGCGCTTAACAGCAAACAAAAACAGTAAATAAGTAGATAAAGAATTTTTTACTTCGGATTGTATATATTAAGTATATGTATATTTAAGTGAACAATTATGCACCAGTTTTATAATAACCCTCTCACCCTTACAGACACCTTATTATCAAACCCTCTAATCTTGAAATGCTTGAGAATTCGTCGACTCACAATATATTATGTTACCAAACTCTGATTCTTCATCCCCAAGAAAAAAATTCACATTTGATGTGATTTCAAAGTATAAACCTTGGTCAACTGGCAAACACACACACACACACACGCATTCACACAGAAAAAGTTAGTCTGAAAATTAAGTATTATATGGTTGGTACTGTTGATTTTCTTTTATTTGCTCGAACTTATAATATATATATGTATAGCTTACAAACTATTGATTACATTAATTGTTTATAGGCAATTAAATCAGCACTATAAAACAATAATGAATTAAAACATCGCAATACCGTTATCGGTTCGGGTTGTCAACTTATTGTCATAACGGTTAATGTCTGTGATAATAGCACCCAAATGCGTTGGGGATATCCCATTTATCGGACAATATCCAAACGCCCATGTTAATCTAGTCAGCCGTCATGGAAAAAACAGTTCATCACGGACTTTGTGCTAAAAAAATTAAAATGGGTTAAAATAACGCTAAAATCCAGGGTTCGATTCCTCGCGATGAACAGAACACAGACAGTCTATCGTGTAACGTTGTGCTAAAAAAATCAGAGTGTGTTGGTATAACTATTCGGAGGTAGCTGAGACGAAATAAATCCGGGAAACTCTACGGCGCCAGGTGTATGCATACAGCAGTCGGAGCTATTGTAACTAGGAAATGAGCAGACGAAAATAGTACTTTGTTCCAAGCTAGCAGGTAGCAGTAAATTACATACAGAGTACATGGTACAAACGACAGACAGACGGCTGGTTTTCTAAATTTTAGTGCTGCTACAAGAAGCTTTCTATTGCCACTTTTGTTGGAGGAGCGATTCATAGCTCGAAAGAACGC
>NW_013764419.1:0-1178 GCF_000517525.1 Limulus polyphemus
CTGTAAGTCTGTCAAACATGTTCTATACAGAAACAAGAAACTTGATAAAGATATTGAAAGTCTGTCAAACGTGTTCTATATAGAAACAAGAAACTTGGTAAATATACTGTATGTCTGTCAAACGTGTTCTATACAGAAACAAGAAACTTGGTAAAGATAATGTATGTCTGTCAAACGTGTTCTATACAGAAACAAGAAACTTGGTAAAGATAATGTAAGTCTGTCAAACGTGTTCTATACAGAAACAAGAAACTTGATAAAGATATTGAAAGTCTGTCAAACGTGTTCTATACAGAAACAAGAAACTTGGTAAAGATACTGCTAGTTTATCAGACGTGTTCTATACAGAAACAAGAAACTTGGTAAAGATAGTTTAAGTCTATGAGCCGTGTTCTATACAGAAACAAGAAACTTGGTAAAGATAGTTTAAGTCTATGAGCCGTGTTCTATACAGAAACAAGAAACTTGGTAAAGATACTGCTAGTTTATCAGACGTATTCTATACAGACTGAGAGAATGTGGGGTAAGGTCGCGTTATTTACAGGAATTGTTTACACATTCACTGTAATGGATGACTAAAGACCAAAGAACCGAAAGTCTATTTTTATCGGAATATTAAAAATGGGATAAAACAACAACTTGTAGTTCGTGAAGGTTATACGTTTGTTTTAGAGCATAGCCACATTGAGTTATCTGTTGTGTCCTCCGCGGAGAATCGAACCTCGGATGTCCGTGGACTTACTGCTGTCCCACTGATGGACGAGGTTATATATATATTTATTTATTTATTTATACATAATTGTTCATGCAGAAATTACAAAATTTTCTCTGTTTCTTGATACCATAAACAGTCAAGATATATGTTGACGTCACAGTTTGGTTACAATCTTGTCCTAAACGTTTTAAGCCTGTGTATTACAGAAGATATGTTGACGTCACAGTTTGGTTACAATCTTGTCCTAAACGTTTTAAGCCTGTGTATTACAGAAGATATGTTGACGTCACAGTTTGGTTACAATCTTGTCCTAAACGTTTTAAGTCTGTATATTACAGAAGATATGTTGACGTCACAGTTTGGTTACAATCTTGACCTAAACGTTTTAAGCCTGTGTAATACAGAAGATATGTTGACGTCACAGTTTGGTTACAATCTTGTCCTAAACGTTTCAAGCCTGTGT
>NW_013764420.1:0-1064 GCF_000517525.1 Limulus polyphemus
TACCCGTGGTGGGTAGATCACAGATAGCCCATTGTGTACCTTTGTGCTTAACTTCAAACAAACCAACCAATCACACAATATGAAAGCTGAAGAGAAGATAAATGAAAGATCACATATTTTCATTTTCTACACATGAAACTGACATTTTCAACCTGAATAGAATTTTCTGAGCATGTGGGCTAAGTTTTCCAAGGTCCAGGTTTAGTCGTTTCTAATTTTGAACTACTGACCAGAGAAAAGGCAGTTAGCCAACAGCACTCGTTGCCACAAACCTGTCTGGGCTTTTTGAACCAAGTGAAATCACTTTTATAAAGCGAGAAACATGTTCAGCAACATGAAGTCTCGAACTTCGGACTCCTCGATCCGCAATTCGTTACGTAAATAAGTTGGCCACGCCTGGATATTTCATATAAATATACGTTGATTTTTAGTATATAGAAACTTAAAAGACGCTGTGGCGTTTAATCGATAAATTTGTTTTCGTTTCAATAAGCGGTAATTGTTTAAAATAAGTGAGCTGACGACAAACGTTTTAAAACACCTAATACGTCACTTAAACATGAATTTAAAAAAAATCAAAGTTTTTTTTTTATTCAGATAGTTATTTAAAGGTCGATATAAATATTGTTATACCTCAAAATATTCGAAAATATAACGATATAGTCCTTCAACTCTATATATATATCTCATGGAGAACGTCTATATAATAATTATATATCTCTTAAACCTATATATCTTCACAGACGAACACCGATATAATAATGATATAACCTATATATCTTCACAGAATAACACAGATAAAATAATGATATAACCTATATATATCTTCACAGAAGAACACCGATATAATAATGATATAAACCTGTATATCTTCACAGAAGAACACCGATATAATAATGATATAACCTATATATCTTCACAGACGAACACCGATATGATAATGATATAACCTATATATCTTCACAGAATAACACATATAAAATAATGATATAACCTATATATCTTCACAGAAGAACACCGATATAATAATGATATAACCTATATATCTTCACAGAAGAACACAG
>NW_013764421.1:0-1686 GCF_000517525.1 Limulus polyphemus
AAACTTTGCAAATGGATTTTAACCCCCCACACACATGCATGCACACACAGAAGTTGAGTATTTTATATTAAAATGATTTCAGAGCCTCATCCTGTTGTTATAATCCATTTTGCCACAACCGATCATGCACTATCTGATAACTTCGTATCTTAACAATAGCTTTGCAGCATAGTTCCATTACAGAAAGTTCAGTCATCATTAGGCTGTCATTTCCAAAGCATACTCTTCCTCCCTGATTTTCCATAATCCATCATCTATGAGGACAGTGGTGTTTTTCAACAACTATTTCAACAGTTCTATTGAAAAGAAAACCACATGCACTGCATTCAGCAAATTGACCAGTATATTTTCATATGGATTAGCATGAATACCTTTTACATTCTCTAGCTACTTGAGGTATGTGATGGTTGAACTGATATGTCAAGGAAGTAGCAACTTGTGTCACTTTCCCAGATGGAGATTCTTCTTGTTTCTCACCTGATAGAAGTCCCTGCACTTTGCTTATTGTGGCTGGGGTAAAACTTGTTGCAGGTCTCTCTTTTTTTTTTCTGTGTGTGTGATCTTGGTGTCTATGTTGATCCATATTCTTTTGCTTTCCAGTGCCATGCTTTCCGAATACAACTTTATGATACACTTAATTTCAACAGTCGTGCTATAACAAACGCTATAACAACTAACGTGCTCAACTTCAACAATACTCTCTGAGTGCAGTTCAATTACTCACTACCTACACATTATCCTTTAACGTTGTGACATCTTATATATACCAGACTACCCCCAATCTAGTAATCTCCCGAAGATTCGTGAAAGAAGTGACGTGATACTAGTCACGTGACCTCGCTGACGCAACAATATGATTATTATTTTTGAAAAGACATAAAAGTAATGGATAATTTGTATTTTTATCTTTTCTTCATGAGAAGAATCTAATGAAATATAATTACAGTTTGTTCAGTGAGTTGATATGGAACACAAGAGTATTTAAACATTCTCAGTGATGTTTTTTTGAAACATTGGATTTGTTTGCAGTATCTTCAATCATAGTGATTTTAAGGAATATTGATTACAGTATTTTACGTTTCTCTACTTTCTCTCATTTTCCATAAAATGTATAATGAGATTATAATACTGCAGTATTAATGTCATATTTATAAACTAGTTTATTACGTGTTATCACTTTTTAATACAGGTTGGGGATCAACAAGCATCAGCTTTTGGTGAGTGTTGTTTTAGAATTGGTGATATCAAGTGTACAGTTGGTACTGGTGCATTCATGAATGTCAACACAGGATACAAACCACGTACATCATTGAAAGGCAAGATGACTGTGATATTTGATCTTAAGGTTTATTTTTCTTTTAAAATAATACTGAAGATCTAGAGTTCAACAACATTATTGTAGAAAATAATGTTTAAAATTGAGATTACTTTTTAATATCTTATGATTACTGACTGCTGATAATTTAATACTGCTGAATTTGATGGTCTTTGTTCAAGTACTGAAAAAATACAGTACTGTAATGAAAACTATTATATTATCGAATACCTTTTTAATATAGTAAAATTATTTAAATAAGTAAATAAATGGACCAAGGCATGGCCTTTTGATTAGTATTTTAGGTTTTGAATCAAAGAATGCATTAGGCCTCTATGTCACAACTTCTCTTCAATTTCATCTGTGGTGGG
>NW_013764422.1:0-859 GCF_000517525.1 Limulus polyphemus
TATATTTCAAAATGATGTTGAAACATTTGCATCTGGATATAACGAAAAGACGTGGCTGCTGTGGATGGAAGATTTGTAGATGTATTGAATCTCTTTCATTAACACTATGTGAAGATATAGGGGTCATTTTTTCTGCAAAACTATGATCAGCATCCTACAGATGAATCAAAACCTGTCAGAAAAGTGTACTAATTAGTAGAAGCAATAAACATTTGCATAAAACAATGAAAACTGCTAGAAATGGTATTAAGCTTATTTTATATTGTAAATACAGATGTATTTGGTAAAATATATAAAATTATCTTAATTTTTGTAGTGCCAGAAATTTTTGTCGCTTTGTTTTTCCTTTTTTTGTAATAAGTGATTAGATTCTAATCTTTTCTATGCAAATGTTTGATATCGTTAAGTACGGTTGTACAAATGTCATCTTATCTGTTTTTGTTTATCATTATCATTTAAAAACTTTAGTTGATATGTTTAGAATTTTTTAAAACCTTTTAAATCCAAGATATATTAAAAATTTATCAACTGTAGATAAAAGCAAAATAACTGATATATTTATTTATTTTTGCGTATAAGATGTTATATTTTTTATCAAAAGTTTCAGTTTTTTAAATTGGGCATATAGTTGTATCATCATCCATAATGGAAAAAAGATATATATATATTGTTGCGTCAGCGAGTCACATGACTAGTGTGACGCCACGTTTCTGGAACTATCCTGTACCTTGGCGAATGCTCTAGCATTTACTAGATAGAGGGTAGTCTGGTATATATAAGAGGGTGACAATAATGTGTGGGTAGGTAATGAGTAATTGAACTGCGGTCAGAGAGAGAGAGACGTATTGTTGAAGTTAAC
>NW_013764423.1:0-1343 GCF_000517525.1 Limulus polyphemus
GTTCACAACATTTCCTATCCAGAGGCTCGGAAGCTATTGTTCCCTACTCCATATATGACACTGCACTACTCTCCACTGCTACAGTGGGAGTGCAGACAGACCTTTCCCTGCCTCTATCTAAGTCTTTTTCATGCCATGTGAGAGGTCTTCTGCCCTCCATGGTTAATAGAGTTGATAGGTCTACGTCAACTCCAATCTCTGTCCCCACTATTCCTTCCAGTGACTGCCTGAGTCAACCTCCTCAGGCACCAGCCTCTGGTGTCCATGTGAGTCTTTCTTTGACATGATCATTGACAATCAATTGATCATGTCCTCAGTTGTTGGATTCTCACACTGATGACAGAGATCTGCCCACTCGATCAAGGGCAGGATCCATGGAGGTCGATCGACCTCCCTCTAGTAAAGAAAAATGGTGGGGTCGTAAACCGAAGGGTTCCCCACCCTGTTCTCCTAAACATACATAACAATGGCCACTTTGATACAGTGGAACTGTCGAGGTTTTCATTCTAATCGCGATGACATTAAAGCCTTGATTGTCTCTTATTATCCAATGTGTCTATCCTTGCAGGATACAGTCACCTTTTGGCTGTTTTCTCTGTACTGGAATGACAGGTTGTGTGATGGGCGGGTGCATGGAGGCGTGGCACTGCTGGTCGACCAGCATGTGCCCTCCTTATCTGTGTCCCTCGATACACCCTTGGAGGCCATAGCCATCCATGTTTCCTTGGGTTGTACCATCACTGTTTGTTCTCTCTACCTGTCTCCTGGGGAGACTTATGATCAATCAGACCTTGATGCTCTCGTTGACCAGTTGCCATCTACCTTTTTACTTCTGGGAGACTTTAATGGACACAACCCACTGTGGGGTGGTGCTGATATTGATGAACCAGGCCATCTTTCACCTCTCTCTCTCTGAACTTGATCCTGCCTTCATCTGTCTGCCATAAATAGACGACTGTGTGGTTGCAGTAACTGACTGTATTGTCCAGGTGGCAGCTCGTTTTATTCCTAAGACTTCAACACGTTTTCCACAGTATCCTCGTCCATGGTGGAGCCCTGCCTGCTAGAAGGCATGGAAGGCTCAAAAACGGGCCTGGGATACTTTCCAACAGTATCCCCTCTCTTTCTAACCGCATTGTTTATCAGCAGGCCCGTGCCCATGCTCGGCAGGTTCGACGTCAGTGCCAAAAGGAATCTTGGATTAAATTCACTACTAGCATCTCTTCTACCACCAGTTCCAAAACCATATGGGACAAGATTCGGAAAGTCTCTGGGAGTTATGCTTCCCATCCCCTTTCCATCTTGCTCTCCAATGGCCAGGAAGTTGTGATGTCCAGAGCATT
>NW_013764424.1:0-859 GCF_000517525.1 Limulus polyphemus
AATGTAAATGCTCGGTGTCATGTTGTAATGAAATTATAACTGTGATATAAATGTTCGGTATTTTGGCATTATGAAAGACATTATAGACTACATGCCCAATTCTTTGCATAACAAAAATAAAACTGCGACATGAATACTCAGAAATCATATAACTGTACAAATCAGAATCCCGGTATTCTAAGTTGACATGAATACTCAGAAATCATATAACTGTACAAATCAGAATCCCGGTATTCTAAGTTGACATGAATACTCAGAAATCATATAACTGTACAAATCAGAATCCCGGTATTCTAAGTTGACATGAATACTCAGAAATCATATAACTGTACAAATCAGAATCCCGGTATTCTAAGTTGACATGAATACTCAGAAATCATATAACTGTACAAATCAGAATCCTGGTATTCTAAGTTGACACATTTCCCTGGCAATATTATTATTATATACTTGACTAATTGCTGGCCAATAATACTAGAACTAAGTAAATGATAAACATGAAACGTTACCAGTTTCATTGTCTTTTAGTGTTACATGATGCTAAACACTACAATATGGAATTTAAAAACTCGTGTATATATATATATTGCGTTACACCTCTATACGGAACTTCGAGTGTCTTGTTGTTTTCCTAGTGTTTGTTTGTTTGTTTTTAATTATGCATAAAGCTACACAAGGGCTATCTGTGCTTTTCCCACCACGAGTATCGAAACCCGGTTTTTAGCGTTGTAAGTCCGCAGACATACCGCTGTGCCACTGGGGGGCTTTTCTTAGTGTAAAGTTACACAATAATTACATTCTGTCCACTGTAAGGAATCGAACCATGGATTTTGGCGTTGTAAGTCCATTAACTTACTGG
>NW_013764425.1:0-858 GCF_000517525.1 Limulus polyphemus
TTCTAGAAGACTTCCGTCTATGATGACAGGGGAGACTGTTGGATCTGGTGGCGTTGGCAGTCCTGGCTTAGGAAGGCTTCTATCGTAATCCTGGAACGTTGGACGGGAGGTATTCATAGCTGTGTCTTGTCTAGGAGTGAACGAAAAAAAAGATTCAACTGTTTTAACTTCGATTCTATTCTATCTATTGTGTATGACAAACATTGATTTTAATTTCTAAATAGTCGGTAACAAAAACGACCATTCCATTTTACGCTAAGGTAATAGGAGTAGCTATATTTAGTAATTTCTTAATTTTTTAAAACCTCCTCAGATTCTCTTAAGTTTAGGGTTCTGTTGTCAAAGTTGTTAACTATGTAGTGTCTCATTGGTTAATGTGGTCTTGTGATAGAGCTCCTTCTTGTGTTCTTATTTCTCCGAGATGTTTTTTCAAGATTATCCACTGAAATTTAATAACAATAGAATCACAAGGGATGAAACAATAAATGCCATTAAAAATGCTAAAAAGAACACTACTCCAGGATGTGACAACGTACAATATATAATGTTAAAAAATTGTAAAAAGAAATTTATAATAAAAGGCTAACCATTTTAACTTGTCAGATATAAAAGACTGTTTAATGTAGGTAATTTTAATTAAGTTTGTAACGGTCACTGTCTAGTTGTGCTTTAAGTTTGTAATATCCCACATAAGTGTAGTGTAATGATCAGGTAAGAATTGATTGGTTAGCTATGCTATGAATAGTTAGTTCGATGTATATTCTTATCAGTATTGTATGCATGGTAAGAGTCTGACGTGGTCTTGTATTAAGTGTTCTTACAACAGTTCTACTGTTGCATGCATGGTAAGAGTCTGAC
>NW_013764426.1:0-1116 GCF_000517525.1 Limulus polyphemus
CAAAAACTCAGCAAGAATGATGTAACTTAAATTAAAAACATTTCCCAATACGAGGGTTTCACGGGCACAAAATGGCAACAGGCTTTTATATATAATATATTTTAATCAGCGGAAAAATATTAGTATCACACCAAAGTTCATAACGTTATATATATATATATATATGAAACTTGTATTTAATTTTTATTTTTCAATTTATTCTCCACATTATTACTATATCACTTAACCATCCATGTTTCATATGTAGCAGAACATATTTTTCAAATTACGTCATATCATCTAAAAATTACGGTTTAATCCCTTAATGAAAATGAAGCATCTAAAACCAATAGGCCCAAGATTTTTGATTAAAATTCTCACAAAGTTTAAACCTAAAAATTAATTTCAAGTTGCATCATTAGTTAAGAGTAATAGCAATACGTTTGAAAGAAGGAAAGTTCAAATACGTTTTTTTTTCCAAAAAAGTAAAAATAATACTGAAAAAATCTTCAAGAAAGCCTCATAAAAACATATAAATTGTGCAGAAGCGTCGCTAGGTGGTTTAAAGATTCGGGGCTCTGGCCCATAGACGCTGGAATTTTTGGCGTTTCAGTATGATATCAATAATGGTTTTCTATCCTGATTTTTAAGACACGAATTGGGGATTCTAGGCGCTGTCAAATAGGATCGAAACAAGGGCCTTGTGTGCCAGTCAGTGCCTAGTGACGTCTGTGGAATTATTGTCATTCAGCTCTAACTTAAGTATTTTTAAAACGCGCAAAGAACTGCGAAATGTCTATGTTAAACTATTTGAATAATTTACGCCTATCAGTTCTATTACTGCACAGTAACAGTCTGGGGGATTTATGCCTATCAGTTCTATTACTGCACAGTAACAGTCTGGAGGATTTATGCCTATCAGTTCTATTATTGCACTGTAACGGACTAAATGATTTAGGCTTATCAGTTTTGGTTCTGCACGGCTTTCTAGGAAAGTCTTAACACAGTTCACTTTGAGCAAAATGCACAAATACGTTTATTAGAAACAACGTGTTTCATATTTAGTTAACGTGTAGATGGTATTCTTCTATTTTCTACTTCGATGACGAGGAACCCACTTTGAGACTAATAATGGCT
>NW_013764427.1:0-2094 GCF_000517525.1 Limulus polyphemus
GTAGGTACAAATGGAACTGAATGATCACTAGTATATAGTAATGTAGGTACAAATGGAACTAAATGATCACTAGGATATAGTAACGTAGGTACAAATGGAACCAGATGATCACTAGGATATAGTAATGTGAGGGATATAGGATATCACTAGGATATAGTATTAACTGATTAGCTAATACTACTAAGTCCAGGTGTGGTGCAGGTTTTTAGAGATAAGAAACATATTAAAGTTTAGCAAAGCTGACAGCTTTCCCTTTAAAACCAGACTTCGGAGTTTTATGTGCATGCAAGAATCAGAATTATTTTTGTAAAGTTTATGAAAATGAGTGTAAAATGAATATTGACAAAATAAAATATGAACCTTAAGGACATATGTTAAAAAAAAACCACATTTTCAATGAAATGATGTTTCAGTCGAGTTCTATAACAACAAACTTTGTCTCCCATAACACAGAAGTATATATTTCATTGTAATCTCATCATCAACACAAAATCTAAGTCAGTAGTTTTACAATATCTTTTTGACGAAATTATCACTAATCATCATATAATGAAGCATGCATGAGGTTAAGGCATTCTTTCTCATCAACATCTACACAGTTTTGGACTACACTGTATCAAGACTTCATCACAACTTACACTTGCGGTCCAGCGTTTTGTGATTTTCTTCGTGGTTTTCAGCATAAGTTTTATTGAATCCCTGCTCCAACATGAAGTCCGAGTGGTATTCCTCCCAGCTGACACGACCTACAATCAAAGAAAAAGTCATAACAACCAGTAACTTTACAATGAATAAAGAAACTAATAAACACCAGCATAACCTACAATAAGATCAAATGGCATTATTGATAAGTGCCACAAAGGAATGTTTTTGTTTGTTCATATATATGAATGTCACTTTATAATGGCAGGAGGATTTGTGTGTCACTTTGATACATTATAAAATTCATTTGTTTTAAAAGTATAAACTTCTACATATTCTTTCTTTAAATGTTTTGTCTTAGAGCTGACAGCAATAAAGACAAGCTACTCACTAAAAAGGAGTTAGAAATCTGGATTGCTACAAAAGTCCAGGAGCATATTGAACAAGCAGCCAAAGATAATTTCTGGATTTTTACAGCTTTGGATAAAAATCACAATGGTAAGTTGATTTTGTAGTTTCTGAACATAGTTACAAGGACTGTATATGACATACCACTCAATACATGTATGCTATCACAGATTTCTCATTGTATGAAATGATCAAACACTTTGTTAGTAGTTACTGGAGTAAACTTTATTGGTACTAATCTCTTCACTGCCTTAGAGGTAGTGAACAGATCTGAACTTGTTACTTAAATGTTGGTTGTGTTCAAACATTGATGGTATGGATAACGTATGAATTTATAGGAATATCACTTGTTTATTTATTATAGAGTGTTAACTGGTAGGAATGTCACATTTTGTTTGTTTATTGTGAACTGGTAGGAATGTCATTTTTTTGTTTGTTTATTGTAGAATGTATCAACAGTAGGAATGTCACTTTTTGTTTGTTTATTGTAGACTGTGAACTGGTAAGAATGTAATTTTTTGTTTATTGTAGACTGTGAAATGTTAGGAATGTCATTTTTTGTTTGTTTATTGTAGACTGTGTCAACTGTCTGTTACCTGTTACTAATACATATTACAAACTAACCATTATCTACCAGTGTTACTGTGTCAAACCAAATATACTAATACATACTACAAACTAACAATTATCTACTAGTGTTACTGTGTCAAACCAAATATACTAATACATAGTACAAACTAACCATTATCTACTAGTGTCACTGTGTCAAACCAAATATACTAATACACAGTACAAACTAACCATTATCTACCAGTGTCACTGTGTCAAACCAAATATACTAATACACAGTACAAACTAGCCACTATCTACCAGTGTTACTGTGTCAAACCAAATATACTAATACATAGTACAAACTAACCATTATCTGCCAGTGTTACTGTGTCAAACCAAACATACTAATACATATTACAAACTAACCATTATCTGCCAGTGTTACTGTGTCAAACCAAACATACTAATACATATTACAAACTAACCATTATC
>NW_013764428.1:0-859 GCF_000517525.1 Limulus polyphemus
AACTGTTTTAATTCTGAAGCAATAACAGAAGTGTAAGTCTAACTACAAAGTAAAGATTGCAAGAAGGAAAAATATAAAATTCTTACGTGGTGCTGGTACTAGTAGTATTACGTACAAATCACACAAGTTTATCATTTTAAATAGTGAATCATATTATTATTATTACGAACTAAATATAAAATTATGATCAATTATTGAACTTAAAACTACAAATTTAAATGCAAACAAATATAAAAAATCACAAACTCTTTTAGTTCAAAGTGCTAAGCCTAATTCATGTAAAGATCTTGCACTCGCCACTCGATAGCTCTTAACGCTATCAATCGTGGATCAACCTCTTTCCTAAAAAATATATCTATTTTGAGTTAATTTTTCAATATAATAATTAATATAAATAGATATATGATGCAGTATGACATGAGCTACAATATTAAAATAATAAAAGTCACGTACATCCCATGCAGTTTTTCCAGAAACACATTTTCTAACGCTTATAGAAAAGCACTATTGACCAATACTAAATACAACCTCTACATAAGATGGTTACTATAATAAGCATCACCCACATTCATATTCTAAAATCCAGAGAACAACGTTTCATCACGTGCTTTCCTTATCATCCTATGGTTTGTCAAACGTGAAATACAATGATTGGAATAACATGGTACTGAAATTGACACCTTCGATTTCAACAAGACATTTGCTTGGAAATCAATGAGCTCCAACTGTAGTTCGACTGGCACATCATCAAGGTTACAATCAAACCGATTCTGGAACAGAAGAATGTCACTCTCAATTCTGTCAAGAACTGAAAATCTCTCCAAAAAATGCTTAATTAAGTCACTAATAATCTTCTTCG
>NW_013764429.1:0-857 GCF_000517525.1 Limulus polyphemus
ACAAAGGGATCGAACTCTGAATTTTAGCGATATAAGCCCTCATGCGTGCTGCTGAGACACCAGGGGGACGTAGTTGTTTCTTAAGCTCCCACATACCCTTTATTATAATCAGTCCTTTTAGTCATGTTGTTCCTTAAACACATACACTCCTTCGTTATTAGTCATTTACACCATGTAATAATTATGGTTGAATCCTAACGATCCGATTGTTGTTCATTAGGCTTAGAAACATGACAAACATATAATTCTTATTATTTAATACATTAGAATTTTACAAATGCGAATATTAGTTTATTAAGTACATATTGTACCACCCTTTACATATTAATAGTTTTACTAAATACGGGTTTCCTAGGATAACTTGGTGAATGTATGTTTAGCCGCGTCATAACGGCTCTAAGTTTTTTCTCAAGTAGAAACTTTTAGCTCACAGCTCCTTCATCTCTTGACCCGTTTGAGATCTAATTACAGTTTTGGACTCAGGAGATCAAACCCTTTCGACTGATGCATTTAACAACGCCCAAGGTATCATAGATTAAATTACTCTAACCCTGCCTAAAATTATTTCAATTTGAGGGTAGGTTGGTAGAGATCCTGATGAGTATTGTTTGTTTGTAATTAAGCACAAAGCTACACAATGGGCTATCTGTGCTCTGCCCACCACGGGTATCGAAACCCGGATTCTAGCGTTGTACCCTGATGAGTAATAAAATTGAATTGAGTATTTTCTCACCCCACGCTTGGTGCTCTTGGAGCACAAAAATATAACTAATAAAAAGGAAAAAAAAAGTACTACATAAATTAATTTACTCTGATCCTGCCTAACAGAATTTCAATTTGAGGGTAGGTTGGTAGAC
>NW_013764430.1:0-879 GCF_000517525.1 Limulus polyphemus
GCTAATATAGTTATGTTTACGGATAATGTAGAAAACACACTTTAATCATGTGTGTTAGTAATAGGCTTTACTAACTCAATTCTTTGAATAAAACTACACAAGTCTACAAGTAATGCCAACAACAATAAAACTTGTGTATATTATATTTCCCCTATTCCAGGATTTTCAAACTGTTATTACAATACAATGTGACGTCACAGTGTATATTTCTTTACGTCTCTGTTACACATTTTATCGGCGTATTTACATTTACAGTATAATAGTTTACCATGACATAAAAATACAAAAATTACCTTTAGATTTAAGGAGGAAAGAAAGGAAAAGTGACATCAAGTACTTGAACCAAAACTGTGGCGAATTTTTCGTCATAGCATATAAATAATTATTGATTTTATAATAATAATAAAACGAAAGAGGGCAGTAATTCACAGCACATTTTCATTCAGTATTGTTCTAAATTTCTTCAAGTTTAGTAATCGACAAAATCGTTTCAAGGTTTATCTTGTGCAATACTTTGCTATTTGAAATGACAATGAAATCTGAATGTTTAATAATAATTTAAGTATGATGTCGGGATATATGTAATGAATTGGCACTGATTTACTGAAGCACTAGAATAACGATTTATAGTTAAACTGCTTGTCTAGTAATAGAGAAGAACTTAAGTTCATTCTTTTAATGACAAATTTTTCAAATCTACCTACATGGTAATATACTACGGAGCAATTGTTTTGTTCAGACTTAATCTTGAGAAAATGGAATTAATTGCAAAGGTATTCTTCTGAAACGAAAGTACCTGTTTTTTCCTATAGATGTTTTATTGGGTACGTGTACTTGTGATGTGTGAAAACTGTATTAGTAGAGACGATTTGGTGTGAA
>NW_013764431.1:0-2142 GCF_000517525.1 Limulus polyphemus
AAAGGCCCCGACGTCTTATTATGAACGACTCCGACGATTTACGGATTCTCTTTTACGGTGGGTGGAGCGAGAGTTCAAATTTTTAGAATTTCACAGAACATAATACTTTTCGTTTATGCTATAATGTCTCAATTTTTAGTTTACCTACGAAACAAGCAGTATCCAATATTTTTCTTTTAATTTGGCGATAAAAAAGCACTTTTTTCCATTTCTAAAAAAAATCATAATTTCACCGAAAAAGCCCACGCTTTTTTTCCAAATTTTGAAAAAAAATTGTTTTTCCTCATACTTCAATACAATGATGCCCTTGATGTAAGACTTTCAAAATGGATATTCTTTCATCAAAATTCAAAATAGTTATTAAATAATTTGTTATCAAAATTTCGGCTATCTTCGATATTATTGTTTTTTTTATCTTCAGTTGTATTGTAAACAAAGAAGAGCTTTAAAAATAAGAGTATTCAAACAAAATCGCAACATCTAAAAGGCCCCGACGTCTTCTTATGAAACGAACTTCACCTTTTCGATTCTCTTTTTTCTGGGTGAGCGAAAGTTCAAATTTTTTAGATTTTCACAGAACATAACAAATTTCGTTTATGCTATAATGTTTCAATTTTTAGTTTACTTACGAAACAAGCAGTATCCAATATTTTTCTTTTAATTTGGCGTTAAAAAAGCACTTTTTTCCATTTCTTAAAAAATCATATTTTCACCGAAAACGCAAAGGCTATATATAGCCCACGTTTTTTTCCAAATTTTGAAAAAGTTGTTTTTCCTCATATTTCAATACAATGATGCCCTTGATGTAAGACTTTCAAAATGAATATTCTTTCATCAAAATTTCATCATTGAAATCGACACAATAAAAGGATCTCTATTTTGAAAGTCTTACATCAAGGGCATCTTTGTATTGAAATATGAAGAAAAACAATTTTTTTCAAAATTTGTGAAAAACATGGGCTATAGCCTTTAGTTTTTGGTGAAAATATGAATTTTTTTGGAAAATGGAAAAAAGGTTTTTTTTGACGCAAAATTAATAGAAAAATATCCTATAGTGGTTATTTCGTCGGAATCTAGAAAATTGAGACATTATAGCATTGACAAAAATATTATATCTCTATAAAAGATAAAAAAAATTGAACTTTCGCTAACCCAGAGTAAAAACAATCCAAAAGGTGGAGTTTATTTGATAAGAAGACGTCATGGCCTTTTATATGTTGGAATTTTGTTTGAATGATAATAGTCTTAAAGCTCTTCTTTGTTTATAATACAATTGAAGACAAAAAACAACAACAGTGAAATCAACACTAACCGAAATTTTGATAAGAGATTATGAAATAACTCTTCGGAATTTCAATAAAAGGATCTCTATTTTGAAAGTCTTACATCAAGGGCATCTTTGTATTTAAATATGAAGAAAAACATATAGTGAAAATATGAATTTTTTGGAAAATGGAAAAAAGTTTTTTTTGACGCAAAATTAATAGAAAAATATCCTATAGTGCTTATTTCGTCCGAATCTCGAAAACAGAGACATTATAGCATTGACGAAAAATATTATATCACTATAAAACCTAAAAAAAATTGAACTTTCACTAACGTAGAGTAAAAACAATCCAAAATGTGGAGTTTATTTGATAAGAAGACGTCATGGCCTTTTATATGTTGGAGTTTTGTTTGAATGGTAATATTCTTAAAGCTCTTCTTTGTTTATAATATAATTGAAGACAAAAAAACAATAACATTGAAATCGACAATAACCGAAATTTTGATAATAGATTATGAAATAACTATTAAGAATTTTAATAAAAAAATCTCTATTTTGAAAGTCTTACATCAAGGGCATTTTTGTATTGAAATATGAAGAAAAACATTTTTTTTTCAAAATATGGGAAAAAACATTGGCTATAGCCTTTGGTTATTGGTGAAAATATGAATTTTTTAAGAAAATGAAAAAAGTGTTTTTTTTGACGCAAAATTAATAGAAAAATATCCTATAGTGCTTATTTCGTCCGAATCTAGAAAATTGAGACATTATAGCATTGACGAAAAATATTATATCACTATAAAAGCAAAAAAAAAATTGAACTTTCACTAACCTAGAGGAAAAACAATCCAAAAGGTGGAACTTTATTTGATAAG
>NW_013764432.1:0-860 GCF_000517525.1 Limulus polyphemus
TTAGGTAAAATGATTTTTATAATACATTAATACAATTGTATTTTACTTGTTTATTTCAGGTTGAAACTTCTCAAGTCTCTGCACGTGTTTACAAGATAAGATTTTGTTTCTTTATAATTAAGCACAAAGCTACACACGGCTATCTGTGCTCTGCCCACCACGGGTATCGAAACCCGGATTCTAGCGTTGTAAGTCCGCAGACATGCCGCTGTGCCAATGGGGGGCACAAGATAAGATAAATATCTCTTATTTCAAGTAGAGTCCCTTTTCCTTCAGATACTTTTTATACATGTTTCCAGCTAGTATTACAACTTAACACAATTTACCTTCTACAAACCTGGAGTCATTCTTAGGGTCCGTACTAGTAAGTCAGTTGTTGTGTAAAGACAACTGTAACTTCATGTATATATTATTTAAAGGATTGAAACAAAATCGTACAGTCTATAGAATTAAACGTAACATGTTGAATTAAATACAGTTGATGGAACAAATCTAGTCACGAGACTTGTCCAGGTCATATCAATTAACATGATGCTTTGGAGTACAACATCTGAAGATGTAATGTAATAAATTCTACATATAAAAACAGTGTACAAGGAGTAGAATACGAATGAGTAAATTTCACTAAATTTTTAAGTCACGTGATGTTTTACAAATACACAATTACACGTTCACAAATTTCATTGTAAAGAAAAGTAATAAAACTTCTTGTTTCAACTGCAACATGAACCAATAATATTTACCGACATGAATGAACCATAAATATATTTAGAGTTAACAGTAAAAACTAATGACATGAGCCAACAAACATTATGTGAATGTCCTTAAAGTGACATATAATGGCCGTTAAACTTACAGCA
>NW_013764433.1:0-2534 GCF_000517525.1 Limulus polyphemus
CCAAGCTATCGCTAACTTTAATGGTTTTATAATGGGGTGGTGATTTGAAACTAAGTCATACACCAACCTTTAGCCAAGTTTTATGGTTTTATAATAGTGTTATGATATGCAACTAAGTCATACACCAACCTATAGCCAACTGTAGTGGTTTTATAAGGGGCTAGTGACATGTAACCAAGTCTTACACCATCCTATCGCGAATTGTAATGGTTTTATAATAGGGTAATGATATGCAATTAAGTCCTACACCAACCTATAGCCAACTCTTATGGTTTTCTAATAGGGTAGTGATATGTAACTAGGTCATACACCAACCTTTAGCAAATTGTGATGGTTTTATAATAGTGTAATGATATGCAATTAAGTCATACACCAACCTATAACCAACTTTAATGGTTTCATAATAGGGTAGTGAAAATTCACGTCATAAACCAACCTTTAGCAAATTGTAATGGTTTTATGATAGGGTAATGATTCGTAACTAAGTCATACGTCAACCTTTAGCCAACTGTAATGGTTTTATAATAGGGTAATAATATTTAACTAAGTCATGCACCAACCTATAGCCAACTGTAATGGTTTTATAATAGGGTAATGATATGTAACTAAGTCATGCACCAACCCATAGCCAACTGTAATGGTTTTATAATGGAGTAGTGATATGTAACTAAGTCATACACCAACCTATAGCTAACTGTAATGGTTTTATATTAGGAAAATGATATGTAACTAAGTCATGCACCAACCTATAGCCAACTGTAATGGTTTTATAATATCGTAATGATATGTAACTCAGTCATACACCAACCTAGAGCCAACTGTAATAGTTTTATAATAGGTCAATAACGTGTAACTAAGTCATACACCAACCTATAGCCAACTGTAATGGTTTATAATGGGGTAGTGATATGTAACTAAGTCATACACATATCTTTAGCAAACTGTAATGGTTTTATAATGGGGTAGTGATATGTAACTAAGTCAAACACCAACCTTAAGCCAACTGTGATGGTTTGATAATAGGAAAATGGTATGTAACTAAGTCATGCACCAACCTATAGCCAACTGTAATGGTTTTATAATATCGTAATGATATGTAACTCAGTCATACACCAACCTAGAGCCAACTGTAATGGTTTTATAATAGGGTAATGATATGGAACTAAGTCATCCACCAACCTATAGCCAACTTTAATGGTTTCATAATAGGTAATAATATGTAACTAAGTCATATACCAAGCATTAGATAACTGTAATGGTTTTATAATGGGGTAGTGATGTGTAACTAAGTCCTACACGAACGTATAGCCAACTGTACTGGTTTTATAATAGGGTAAAGATATTTAACTAAGTCCTGCACCAAACTATAGCGAACTGTACTGGTTTTATAATAGGGTAATGATATTCAACTAAGTCATACACCAACCTGTAGCCAACTTGAATGGTTTTATAATAGTTCTATAGGTTGGTGGATGACTTAGTTCCATATCATTACCCTATTATAAAACCATTACAGTTGGGTATAGGTTGTTGCATGACTTAGTTACATTTCATTTTCCTATTATAAAACCATCACATTTGGCTAAAGGTTGGTGTTTGACTTAGTTACATATCACTACCCCATTATAAAACCATTACAGTTGGCTATAGGTTGGTGCATGACTTAGTTGCATATCATTACCTTATTATAAAACCATTATAGTTGGCTATAGGTTGGTGTATTACTTAGTTACATATCATTTTCCTATTATAAAACTATCACAGTTGGCTAAATGTTGATGTATGATTTAGTTACATATCACTACCCCATTATAAAACCATTACAGTTGGCTAACGGTTGGTATATGACTTAGTTACATATCCTTATCCTATTATAAAACCATTACAGTTGGCTATAGGTTGGTGTATGATTTAGTGACATATCACTCCAACTTTAATGGTTTTATAATAGGTAATGATATGTAACTAAATCATACACCAACCTATAGCCAACTTTAATGGTTTCATAATAGGTAATAATATGTAACTAAGTCATATACCAAGCATTAGATAACTGTAATGGTTTTATAATGGGGTAGTGATTTGTAACTAAGTCATACAGCAACGTATAGCCAACTGTATTGGTTTTATAATAGGGTAAAGATATTTAACTAAGTCCTGCACCAAACTATAGCGAACTGTACTGGTTTTATAATAGGGTAATGATATTCAACTAAGTCATACACCAACCTATAGCCAACTGCAATGATTTTATAATGGGTAGTGATATGTAACTAAGTCATACATCATACCTATCGCCAACTGTAATGGTTTATAATGGGATAGTGATATGTAACTAAATCATACATCAACATTTAGCCAACTGTGATAGTTTTATAATAGGAAAATGATATGTAACTAAGTCATACACCAACCTATAGCCAACTATAATGGTTTTATAATGAGGAGTGATATGTGACTAAGTAATACACCAACCTATCGCCAACTGTAATGGTTTTATAATAAGGTAATGATATGCAACTAAGTCATACACC
>NW_013764434.1:0-860 GCF_000517525.1 Limulus polyphemus
TCTTCTCGTTCTTCTTGTTTCTTTTCTTGTTTTTGTATTGCTGCCATCAAATCTGCTAAGCTGTAGTTTGATTTTCCGCCTCTCGTTTCCATATTCTTCTCTTTTTTTTCTTTCCCATTCTCTGACACCAATTTGTTATGTCTCCGTTCGTTAATTAACTTTCCGTAACTTCGTTCCAACGAAACTTTAGCGACACAAGTCCTTACTTAATAAAACTGGTTTATTCTTTCCGAATACAACTTTACGATACACTTATTTTCAACAGTCGCTCTATAACAAACGCAATATCAACGAACGTCAACAATACTTCTGACTGCAGTTCAATTACTCACTATCTACACACACATTATTGTCCCGTCACGTTGTCACCCTCTTTTATATACCAGACTACCCTATATCCTGTAAATGCTAGAGCATTCGCCAAAGTACAGGATAGTTCTAGAAACGTGGCGTGACACTAGTCATGTGACTTCGCTGACGCAACAAGGGTTTGGATACCGTGGTGGGCAGAGCACAGCTAGCTCATTGTGTAGCTTTGTGCATAATTACAAATAAACAAACAAACAAGCTTTATGAAACATCATTAAGTTAGTTAATTAATGAGTTTTACTAGAAAATGGTAGTTTATTTTAAAGATAGAGAGTGAACCAGTCTGTCTGATAACTATTGCAGTTACATTGTACAAGTTGATTTGTCTTAAATCATTTGTAATGTAGGTATACAGTAGTGCAGATGCATTCATGTTGGTAGAAACGTTAAAAAAGGTTTGGTTTGGTTCAGTGGTGGGATTCAAATATTTTAAGAACAGGTTCTCTCACTAGCAGTTAGAAAGCCCCCCCCCTCACTGAGAAAATAAAAAT
>NW_013764435.1:0-855 GCF_000517525.1 Limulus polyphemus
CACGGACGTGGTAGGAAATCAGTGCTTCCCTCTAGTGTTGACAGATTTGAGGTGTAAAGCAGAGCCACTTTCTGTCCTTATTTGGATGTTTTAGCATGCCTAATAATTCTATAAGTTTCATTCTGTGACTTGTGACTCAGTTCAACTTGTTGGAGTTACATTTGCAGTGCTTTTGTTTCATTATAACTCGGAATAGTGAGTTTAACATGGCCCATTCTTTATTAATTTTGGTTGTTTATAATAGCTTTTATTTATATCTGAATGTGTAAGTTCTGTTTTAATTTCATATTAGGAACTAATTTGGTAATGAATACTTCGAATAACACATGTGACACACAAATTTTAGAGGATTGAATGGGCTATAACTGAAACACTTTATGAAATTTCATTCTTAATTTTGAAAAGGCCTAGCATGGCCAGGTGGTTAGGGCGCTCGACTCGCAATCCCCGTCACACCAAACATGCTCGCCCTTTCAGCCGTGGAGGCGTTATAATGTGACGATCAATTCCACTATTCGTTGGGAAAGGAGTAGCCCAAGAGTTGGCAGTGGGTGGTGAAAAAAATACATTTAATTCTTTTTTTATTTTATGAACATGAAAACCAGCACGACAAGGTAAAATTAAAATCTTCTTTAAGTTTTCCTTTTGTTTGGAAATTTTGAAATCTTTTGTTAAGTTGTTGTTTGTTACTAAGCAAAAGTTACACAAAGGACTATCTGTGCTCTGGCCACCATGGATATCGAAACCTGGTTTCTAGCGGTATAAGTCCGCAGACATACCACTGTGCCACTGGGGGGTATATTTTGTTAAGCTAGAAAAAAAAGTACGTTTTTGAAAGCCTCGTTAAAACAAAAA
>NW_013764436.1:0-1242 GCF_000517525.1 Limulus polyphemus
GTATTGTTAAATCTTGTGTCTTCTTGTTGACAATACAACAATAGTATTGCTAAATATGGTGTCTTCTTATTCACAGTACACAGTATTGTTAAATCTTGTGTCTTCTTGTTGACAGTACACAGTATTGTTAAATTTTTATGTCTTCTTATTGACAGTACACAGTATCGTTAAATCTTGTGTCTTCTTATTGAAAGTACACAGTAATGTTAAATCTTGTGTCCTCTTCTTGACTGTACACAGTATTGTTAAATCTTGAGTCTTCTTATCGACAGTACACATTATTGTTAAATCTTGTGTCTTCTTATTGACAATACACAGTATTGTTAAATTTTTATATCTTCTTATTGATAGTACACAGTATCGTTAAATCTTGTGTCTTTTTATTGACAGTATCGTTAAATAATTTGTCTTCTTATTGATAGTACTCAGTATCGTTAAATCTAGTGTCTTCTTATTGATAGTACGCAGTAATGTTAAATCTTGTGTCTTCTTATTGATAGTACATAGTATTGATAAATCTTTTGTCTTCTTATTGACAGTACACAGTATTTTTTAATCTTGTGTCTTCTTATTGACAGTACACAGTATTGTTAAATCTTTTGTCTTCTTAATGTCAGTACACAGTATTTTTAAATCTTGTGTCTTCTTATTGACAGTACACAGTATCGTTAAATTTTGTGTCTTCTTATTGATAATACACAGTATCGTTAAATCTCGTGTCTTCTTATTGATAGTACACAGTATTGTTAAATCTTGGGTCTTCTTATTGATAGTACACCGTAATGTTAAACCTTGTGTCTTCTTATTGATTGTACATTGTATTAATGAATCTTGTGTATTGTTATTGATAGTACACAGTAAACTATCAATAAGAAGACCCAAGATTTAACAATCAATAAGAAGACACAAGATTTAACATTACGGTGTTACACAAGATTCATCAATACAATGTACAAGTGTACTGTCAATAAGAACAAGATTTAACAATACTTATCGTCTTATTCACAGTACACAGTATTTTTAAATCTTGTATCTTTTATTGACAATACACAGTATTGTTAAATATTGTGTCTTGTTATTCACAGTACACAGTATTGTTAAATTTTTATGTCTTCTTATTGACAGTACACATTATCGTTAAATCTTGTGTCTTCTTATTGACAGTACACAGTGATGTTAAATCTTGTGTCTTCTTATTGACTGTACACAGTATTGTTAAATCTTATGTCTTCTTATTGACAA
>NW_013764437.1:0-859 GCF_000517525.1 Limulus polyphemus
GATCAGAAGATGGAGAGCAAATTCAAGAACTTCAAACAAATAATGAAGAAGGCTTGTATAATTTAACTTAAGGATTCAAAAACACATAATCCACTTGTGTGTGTGTGTGTGACCCTTGTTGGTAAAGTGGTACAGCCACTCCGAAACCCTATGTCACTTTGACTGTTCATAAATTTCAATGATATACGTTACCATCACATGGATTGCACATCTGGATACAGCACATTCCGGTCTTTCCAGTGATGTATGCAACATCTCCAAGGAACAATTACCAGAATTGTCTGTTCCATCCCCTGCCATCCAAGTCTGCAACATCTCCAAGGAACAATTACCGGAATTGTCTGTTCCATCCCCTGCCATCCAAATATGCAACATCTCCAAGGAACAATTACCGGAATTGTCTCTTCCATCCCCTGCCATCCAAAAGCACTTTGACTCTGGTTAGAGGAGAGATCCTGTGTCAAAATATTGGAAATGTTGGAGAGTGACAATGTAGTTAATGTGTCTATCAATAATTCTTTACCGTATTGATTCAAACTGTCTTATATAAAATTGGAATCTTTCATTTCAAATATGCTTTTTTTATATTTTGGAAAATAAAGTTAGATAATTTTGTGAACGGTTCTTTAATAGTTTTGTTGTTCTAAGGACTCATCTTGCCAACAGATGAAACCGGTTATTAATCCATGGAGGGGGGGATAAGATGTGTGAACGATTCTTTAATAGTTTTGTTGTTCTAAGGACTCATCTTGCCAACAGATGAAACCGGTTATTAATCCATGGAGGGGGGGATAAGATGTGTGAACGATTCTTTAATAGTTTTGTTGTTCTAAGGACTCATCTTGCCAACAGATGAAAC
>NW_013764438.1:0-860 GCF_000517525.1 Limulus polyphemus
CTCCATTCTTATCGATGACGCTTTTCCATCTTACAATCAGGTTGTTATTGCCCTGATTAAACAAATCACTTCGCTTCGAAGTCAAAAAACATGTCGATGTCCTCTTCAACACCTTCCACATTAGCATACGTTTGACCATTAAGATGGTGTTGTAGCGAACGAAAAAGATGGTTATCTTATGGAGCAATATCTGGAGAATATATTGAGTGGGAGAAAACTTCCCAACCCAACTCAATAATCTTGGGTCGCGTCAAACGTGACATGTGGACGTGCGTATCGTGGAGAAGAACACCTTTCCAACTGACGAGTGAAAGGCGTTTCTGATGAAGGGCTTGATTTAAACGTTCCAGTTGCTGACTATAGATATCTGCATTGACAGTGCGCTGTGGATTGAGGAGTTCGAAATGAATTACTCCTTTGATGTCCCCTTAAGTGCAAAACATCACTTTCTGCGGATGTAGTCCAGGCTTTGGGGTCGGAAGTGGTTTTTATCTAGGACTGAGCCATTGTTTTTAGCGTTTAATATTCGCATAGAGAATCCATTTTTTATCACCGGTGACAATTCTGTAAAAAAATGGTTCACGCTCATTACACGCCAGAAGAGACGAAACAACGTTGACACGTTGGAAACGCTGATTATCAGAGAGTTCGTGAGACACCCAAACACCTTCTTTATGGAGTTTTCCCATATTCCTTAGATATTTACGTATTGTTTCACGTAGAGACATGCAATTTCAGGGCCATTTCATGAGGGTGTTGCCTTGGGTTAGACTCAACAAGCGTCTTCAGAGCATCAATATCAATTCCAACAGGTTGGCCCCTACCATCACAGTTTTTAAGGCTAAAGCCACCTGAACAAA
>NW_013764439.1:0-858 GCF_000517525.1 Limulus polyphemus
CAATGTCAAACAGAAGATGGATCATTTGCAGTTGTATTGTGACAATGTTAAACACAAGATGAATCATTTACAACGACAACGAAACTAACATTCCACAAGTGACTGGTATATGATTAAATTTACGTTTTAATCCCTTTAGATCCAAGCTTTTGAGGCTTTCAGTACTTTGTGTACATAATTTGACATGTTTTCTTACGTGTTGAAACGTAAGAATCTTTTTTTTTTAATAATCACATGCCAAGGCATGAAGTGACCTTTAAACATAACGAATGCGTGTACAAAGCTTTTATCAAATACGCTGTATCCCTACAATAGTGAACAGCTCAAAAGCTCTTTCTTTATACACTATCACATATGGAAGGGTGTGTCTGAATATTATGAAAATATCTTATTTTCTCTATCTATGAAGTTCGTAATCATTAGGGACTTAAAAGATGATTCCAGGAAGCCAATCAAAGCATTGATAATGACTGTATTAGGCAATAACGGATTAAATACTTCTAGAGCCTTGTGCACTATGGAAAAGTGGCCTTTCCTTCCTTAAGCTGGACAGAACATGTGATAAATACAGCCTGTAAATATCAGAACAATTCCCTAAACTATTACTAATTAGAAACGTAAACCTTTCTCAGAAGAAAACGGCCCGGCATGGCCAGGTGGATAGGGCACTCGACTCGCAATCTGAGGGTCGCGGGTTCGAATCCCCGTCCCACCAAAGATGCTCGCCCTTTCAGCCGTGGGGGCGTTATAACGTGACGGTCAATTCCACTATTCGTTGGTAAAAGAGTAGCCCAAGTGTTGGCGGTGGGTGATGATGACTAGCTGCCTTCCCTCTAGTCTTACACTGCTAAATTAGGG